>NC_025693.1:3481761-3488939 GCF_000633955.1 Camelina sativa
AACACAAATTCATCCAATTTAACACAATAGGCCAATACAGATGACAAAGGTTCACTCAAATTATTGTTTTGCTATCACAAAACTCCCAGTAAGCAACCATTGTACCTTCTCCTGTGTGCCTTTTAAGCATTGAAAGATGTTAGGACTGTCTCTAAGCATTGGTAGATGTCCTGGAGAAAAACAACATCAGGCCCTTGAGAGACCAGAAGAGATAATAAAGCATCTTACTATCCACAAATGACATTTCTCACATAGCTTCCATAAAATTATAAAAATAATTCAGAATGGCCCTCTCCTTATTGAGATGAAAAGTTTCAAAACATAGACTTCTACAGTGAGTAAAGTCGCGAATGATTACACAGCAGTATAAAGAAAGAAAGCGCCATTAGCGAGTTTTCTTACAATAGAGAACCAGTAAAGTCCCCTGAGAATCGTCGGTAATGAGAACTCCACCCATGTCGACATTGTAACCAAAGCTTTCTCAGGCAGCAGAAGGTAGGTAGAGACAATTCAAAGATTAGAAACCTTAAAATTAAAAATTAAGATGTATAATGTACAGATATCTAGGACAACAGCATTTCCTGATATAACAGAGAAAATGGCAACGTAGTTTCACTTGCCAGTGATGAATGGGTGAGCTAATGCCTGTGACACAGTCAGTCTCCTTTCGGGATCAAGGATGAAAATTTTGTCCAAGAGATCCCTGAAATGAGCCAACATCTTGGGATCCTCACCTGGGTAACCTTTAATGATTGAACCAAAATCTTTCGGCTTCACATTTACGATCATTCTCTTCATCAGCTGAAATGGAAAAGTAACTAATTACTCACCCTCAACTGGTTTTCAAACAGCAAAGTGCCCGAGATATATAAGGACTAGTTATTTACCTTTCCACTGACAGTGTCTTCCTCTGTAGCATAAAAGTTCAAGTCATGATCAAAGTGCTGATCAATAAATGCTCCCTGTTAAACCGCATAAAACAGTCATTAGAACGTGCATTAAAAAAAGATTCTCTTAAACATACAACTAGATCACCACCATACATATGGAGCTCCCTTTTTCTGTATGGAAAGTTTTCATTTGAGAGGACGTTTTCATACTGATCAAAACAAGGTGACATACACAACACCCAATCTATTTCAATGCTTACCTTGCGAAGCATTTTTTTAGGGAAGGGACCTTTCAGTTCCATATGAAGGCGTAACATATCATTGTTTGTGGCGCCAGGGAAAAGAACTTTCCCGCTATAAAGCTCATACAGACAGCAGCCAACAGACCATATATCCAACGGATGGTCATAGGCGAGCCCCAGAACTGCAACGGAGAATGTAGAAGTTTCAGTCACATATTGTTTACCAGTAATCAACGGAAAATCCTCTTCACAATCCAAAAATATGATTATTCTCACAGCAAATAAAACTTACTAATTTCAGGGGATCTGTAAAAGNTTCAAGTCATGATCAAAGTGCTGATCAATAAATGCTCCCTGTTAAACCGCATAAAACAGTCATTAGAACGTGCATTAAAAAAAGATTCTCTTAAACATACAACTAGATCACCACCATACATATGGAGCTCCCTTTTTCTGTATGGAAAGTTTTCATTTGAGAGGACGTTTTCATACTGATCAAAACAAGGTGACATACACAACACCCAATCTATTTCAATGCTTACCTTGCGAAGCATTTTTTTAGGGAAGGGACCTTTCAGTTCCATATGAAGGCGTAACATATCATTGTTTGTGGCGCCAGGGAAAAGAACTTTCCCGCTATAAAGCTCATACAGACAGCAGCCAACAGACCATATATCCAACGGATGGTCATAGGCGAGCCCCAGAACTGCAACGGAGAATGTAGAAGTTTCAGTCACATATTGTTTACCAGTAATCAACGGAAAATCCTCTTCACAATCCAAAAATATGATTATTCTCACAGCAAATAAAACTTACTAATTTCAGGGGATCTGTAAAAGCGACTAACAAGATACGGTGTAACTTCGTTTTTACCAGCAAACATTGCATTACCAAAGTCACAAAGCTTCAACACGTTTTTTCCCTCATTGACCTGGACAAATCAAAGACAAAGTGTTAAAAGCTAGGTGAATCAAGTAGGAGAAAACCAATGTAAAGTAAAACTCACCAGCATGTTGTCAGGTTTTATATCGCAGTGAAGCACCCCACAATTCTTCAGATGTTTAAGGGCAATGAATAGCTGCTTCGAATACGACCTAACAGCAGATAGTTGAAGACCAATGTTGCGGCCAAACTTCTTCAAGACCTCACGAAGATTCAAATGAAGAGACTCAAACACCAAGCAAAGGTGATTGCGATACTTGAAGGTTGAAAGAAAACGAACGCAGTGGCGCCTGTCATCTCGGTCAGCGCCGGCCAGCTTCTTCAAAATCTGAACCTCAATCTTGCCAGCTTTATGCCTAAACAAAATGCGGTACAGTCATTTGCCACAAGCATAGAGATTATATATTAGATATCGCATAAGAATTCGAAGAATTAGTTGGGACCTAGAGAATGCACCACCTACATCGTCTCGTTGTTACGAATAATTTTTATTGCCACTTCTTCAGGTTCAGCAGGTCCAGCTTTCAAATCTTTTGCACGAACCACAGTAGAGAAGACACCTTTTCCATGAGTAGCAATGACTTCATATCTACCATCCAATAACTCGCCAAACTGATAGCCTAAATAGAAGAGACACTATCTTTGTTTCAAAAAAAGAAAAAAAGCAGAGTTGCTTTCACCTTTCACAACTGAAAAGTAGAGAGAAACACACTTACTGTAATAACCCTCTGCATCATCCCAATTATCATGAAGCCCGCTCCTCACCATGGGAACACCGTCACCTTTCCCTCCCTAAAAGAAGTAGGTTTAATAGAAGGAGAAAAAAAAAGTTAAGCCCTCACACAGCAAACAGAGATTTTACTCAAATTACTACGAAAAAAAACAGTTTCAATACTATCAAATTAGTAATTTCATTGCGATAAAAGAAACCTAAGATGACAATATCAGAAGTTCACTAAACTGCAAATATGACTCTCCAAAGATATCATCATGTACAGTTTAGTAAAATACATACCACTTTCCGGATACCAGCTGGAGACTCTCCAAAGATATCATCATGGAACATGTCAGCTGACCTTTCACTCTGGACAAATAAAATTATGTAAGAATGTAAGATCGAGAAATACTCACAACCAACACGAACATCAATACCAAAGAAACAATCAAGGTTTCCTTTGTTAACGCACCTTTGGGCTACCTTCACCAAGCCCTGCTGGAGCCAGTAATGATGCCTTGTCATCATCAGCATCAATGTTAGATTTGGCTTGACCAACATTAGCTGCTATGACAACTGCAGAAGAAGCCGACTCTGGGGCAGCTTCCTGAACGACATCTGGCACAAAAAAAACAGAAGAATCACTAGGAATGCCTGGAAGCTCAAATCTCAAAACAAGTTATTATGGAGAATGTTGTATGAAGAAGAGACATTTTCTTGGGATCACACCAGCAGTTTTCTGTTAAAGAGCCATTCACATATTCCAAAAGCTGAAAGGTTCAGCTTCATTCTTAACCTAAGTGGTTATTTTGGTACACAAAATGCAATTGACTTTCACATTAAAAACAAAATAAACCACTTCTTACGACCAACTGAAAACCTCAAGATATCTTGTAACAGCTCCAAACAAAACAAGAAATCCCATATTTGAAGAATATGGATACATTGCGATAAGGATTGAAAAATACCTTTCGGCTTATCCTGAGAGAAAAGTTCATTTTGCTGCTCAGGCTTCTTCTTATGTTTCTCCAGTACGGCTAGCATTCGCTTCCTGCTCTCCTCCTTGATTCTATTTAGTTCTTCTTCTTCCTCCTCTGGAGTTTTCCATACAACTCCTTCGTCATTATCTTGGCCATCCTCATTTCGGGACCTGATCGCAAAATAGTTAAGAGCCAAACAAGATACCCAAAAGATTTATGATCTACAACAACAAAATATTCACAAGGACGAGGTTATTGAACATTTACCTTTCATCATTTCCCCACGTCTCTTCTGACTTATCATCCTTAGAATTATTGGCCTTCAAGGAATTTGGCCTTCTCATTTCTAAGTCATCTGTCTCATCATATCTTGATTGTCTAGACTGTCCGTGCCTCATCTCACTGTAGTCCACATCACTACTTATATACTTCTCCCTATCAGTCTGGATTTCTCTTCCTTTCTCCCTATCTTTTTCACTATCCCTTTCCCTCTTACTCTCTCTGCTGTTATACCTGGTTCTATCTCTACTCCTACCTCTTTCGTTGTCTCTATCTCGTAAATAATCTCCTTCCCTCTCCCTTCTCCTATCAATGCTGCGCTCTCGTTCCTTCTCTTTTCGCCTTTCATGGTCAACCTCTATATCCCTCCTCTTCTCTCGTTCTCTTTCCCTCCTTCGATCACTATCTCTCCCTCTTCGCTTACTTCCTTCTGAATCTCTATCTCTTATGCTTCCGTCCCTGTCCATATCTTTCTCCTTACTTCTTTCTCTTTCAAACACGTCTCGACTATATTGTCTGTCATTTTCCTCATATCGCCCACGTCGATGATATCTGTCCTCAGTCCTACCTGAGTCAACTCTGTCATGATGATAATCCCTACTAGAATCATGATGTCTTCCTCTGTCCAAAAACTCATCCTCCGCAACAATCCTTGATCTTGAAATTTCCCTCTCCCTATCATGTGACCTAGATCTACTCCGAGGACGGACTTCGTTAGACTGCCTACTGTTTGACGGAGACCTGTTTCTGCTCCTATGCTTCTCTTCAGAGCTTTCTGGAGAAAATGAGCTCCTGCCATTCGCATACCTTCTTTTACTAACTCTCTCTGAAGGATCTCCAGCTTCTTTACACAACCTCTTATCCTCCATTTCAGCTTCACGCGTTACAACACCATTAGAACTCACATCTTCTCCTTGACGCCCTTTTTTCGCAAGGGGAGGCTGCAAACGTCGCAACAAGATTTTCAGAACACTTATCAAAAGAGAAATATATGAGATAGAAAACGCAACTGAGAACATACATTAAAAAAAAAAAAGAACAATACAAAAAAAAAGGGGGAAAAGAGCATCTACATAAAACCAGTTCTTACAAATCAAGGGAAAGCCATCAGTCTCCATTGAACGCCTAGTGCAACACTCAGGTTATCTAAAGAAAACTCTCAAAGACCAAAGCTTTATCATTAATTCAGCTTCATATATGATTTGATTTCACCATCCCTTCTCTAAATTCACCATCCAAACATAATTTAGAAGTAAGACTTAATAAAAGAGGGATAAGAACAGACCAGATCATTATCTTGAAATTGATCGGATTTGATTTCGCCTGACTCGCCTTCGGAATCTGCCGTCTTCACCAAAACAGCGCCGCTTCCACCTTCTTCTAGAATCTCCCCTTCCTCCACATCCTCCTCACGGCCGTTACTAACTCCACTCGGATCCGCCTCCGTAACATCCATCGCCTCTGTCTCATCGCCGGCGGCTGGAATTTCATCGCCGCGCTTCTTATCACGGTGATGGCGATGATGCCTGCGGTGATGATGCTTGTGGTGACGGTGCTTGTGCCGCTTCGATGATTTATCGGTTTCGTCGGAGGAAGAAGATGAACGGCGGTGCTTGCGGTGGTGAGATTCGATCTGCTTGTCGTTCGCCATCAGAGAGAGGATCGTCGAAATCGAAATTAGGGTTAAGGGCTCAATCAAATTGGATACGAATCACGACGGGACTTTACTACTTCCGTCTGTATACTTATATATATATATAAAATTATTTATGTAAATATACGACACGCGTGCATAAAAATAAAAATACAAATGAAAATGAAAATAGAGGTTCACCACTTCACCCAACTATACTAATTCTAACATAAGTGATTAAATAAATGTTGGTAAAACATATGTTACTACCGAGTGTATTCAACTTGACATTTTAAGTGATTTGTATAAAATTTACAAATCTAATGTTATTAAATTATAGATTTTAAAAAGTCTTCTGAAATTCACTGTATTCAATTATGAATTTTAAAAATTCACATGAAATTCATTGTTATTAAATTAAAAGAGAGTTATTAGAATATTGCATAAAAGTTTCCTTATTACAAAAGTAGCACACAATAGTTTGTAATTATTAGAATAAACTCTTTATCCATACTACCTCTAAAACTAGTGTTAAGAAAAAACGTAATTACGGCTAATACCATTAGTGGAAAAAAAATATATTAGGAACTGGGAGAAAGTCTACCGATTCTTTGATGGTACATTTATACAGGTGGACTGATTAAAGGTGTACGTCAGATATTTTTGGTACACTTAGTTGTAGTCTTGGTACACTTATTGGTCAACGTAGATGGTACACTTAGTTATAGTGTTGGTACACTTATCGGTCCACGTAGATGAAATCGACAGATATATGATTTCTGTAGATTAAGTTGCCCTTTGATGACAGACTTATGTTTTTAGTGGGTATAGCGATAAACGTAAAAGGGTGGGAAGATACTAATGGCCTGTTGCGACAGATTTATGCGACAGCCTTCGCTCGTTACAGATATTTTTGGTATACATTATTTGTTTTTTGAAGTAGTTTTCGTAGTGTATTGGTAGACTTCTAGTATGTGGTAGATTTAGTAGGCATTTTTGACAGTTGTAAAGTCTTACCAGAATAATACGAATTTGTTTGAGCTGGCAAAGACAGTCTAGCGTTGCGATAGACTTATTGGAGGAAGATCTAAACACGTTTGCTGTTCTTCCGATTAATGGTGTTCATGTAGTAAAGTTTGTAGCAGATACATTAATCATGTTCTGTTTGTCGGCCGGAGCAAACGTCTTTTTCCTATTCAGTTTCGGAAATCTTTCCTCTGGGTTCATCCATGGAAGAGCAAGATATCGTTTCGGAAATCTATATAACTCACTTTTTATAGGTTTTTAATTTAGAAATCAGATGTTGAGACGAAAATCTATAATAGTTGAGTAAAAACCCCACAAGTGAAACCAAAAAAATAGACATAAGTCGTGAAAAAATAAAGTGAGGCAGGGGAAATTAGGGTTTTCAGTCGTATGTTAGAGGTAGAAGACGAGGATATTATGGTAATTTCGGGTTCATTAAACCTAAAATCGAACGTGTACGTACATATAAAC
>NC_025693.1:3490634-3581687 GCF_000633955.1 Camelina sativa
CACAAGTGAAACCAAAAAAATAGACATAAGTCGTGAAAAAATAAAGTGAGGCAGGGGAAATTAGGGTTTTCAGTCGTATGTTAGAGATAGAAGACGAGGATATTATGGTAATTTCGGGTTCATTAAACCTAAAATCGAACGTGTACGTACATATAAACGTATACGTACATATGAACTTATACATAGATAATGTTCTTGAGATTAGTGTACGTACATAACGTTCTTTTGCTTAGTGTAGGTCCATAAATCTGTTTTAATGAACAATATTATTGTAATTTTGTAGTCATCTTCAACATATCTTCTTCTACAACTCTAGCTAATATTGTCGTTGTTGTTCACCGGAAATGGAACAAGTAAGAGATGTTACTAGAAAAAGTAAGAGATGTTACTAGAACAACCTATGTAATTCGTAATTGTTTATTTATTTATTATATTTTCGAGAGGTAATGAACAATAACCACACAAAATTACATTTTAACTATAGAGGATAATATTTAGATAACATAAATATATAATACTCAGTTCAACTAGGTACAACTAAATATATATTTAGATTTGCATTTATATTTAAAATATGAAAATGATAATTAAGGTTTATACGAATTTCTTTACATATTGAACTATTAAAGAACTATGTTTAATCAACAATACAAGAATTAATCATTTTCTAATACATACTATCGTTTTCACATAAAACACTCTTTATAGTATAAGGAAGACTTAGTAAGTGATCACCTCAAATGAAGCAAAAGAGGTGAAACCCAAGTTTTTATGAACATTGTGTTATGAAAACCTTGTAGATGCTAATTAATACTGATAAATCTTGTGGTCAACTGCTAATTAATAATTTATATTATAGTCCAACTGGAAATACGAAAAAAATGCAAAAGTTCAACTATGAATTTGAGAATACAACTGGACAACTATGTATAATTATGGTATACCAAATAAATTTTTACTAATATCCTGTTGTCTTTGGTTCATTTTACCACACTTGTGATGATTTTAAATGAATATCCCACCGCCAAAAGTTTATTTTTTATTCGTTTTCACATGATCTATATTTAAATTTATTTTAATAGCTCTAGTATAGTTGCACCAAGTAGTTCAAATTATACTAAAATTTTCTACCTAAATGATCTAGTTATACATAAAACCTCACATTCACCCTAAAATTCTATTAATTACAACCAAACAAATCTCAGTCCCTCCGTCTCTGTTGCAACTCTTTTATCTTCTGCAAAGGCTCCATCTTCTACTCCTTATAGCTTCTAAGTAGATATTATTTCTCATCTATTACTTCATTAAGCTACACTTCTTTTCTCAAACATCTCTACTATTATTACTTCATTCTTAAAGAAATACATCATTTCATAAACCAACTAGCAGTTCATACATAACACAAGTCTTGAGAAATTTGTAAAAATCTAAAGCCAACAAAAACAATCATAAAATACCAATGCTTTTTCATAAAAGATCCAAATCATACAAAGTGAACACATCACAAGCATGAACTCTAGAAGAGAAGATGTAACCATCAAACCAAGCCATAAAAAAAACACAAAGTCATGTCCTAAACTGATCAAGTTCTCAACATGTTCGAACCAAAGGGTCCTATTGCTTTGTTTGAAGCTACATCATCTTCAAGCATATCCTCAGAAGCTTATATATATATATATACCTGAAGAACAACAAGAAGGCAGACATGAGCTATGGTGCTGAAAATATAGATGCCATTCATAATCATGCAGAAGAAAAGAAAGAAGCTTTTTTTTTACCATTCCGGAGACTTTTGAAGGAGACAGACTTGCTCAAAGAAGAGAACTTTAGAGACAATAGATGTAACTTTGCTACCAAACTCTTGTGACTTTTCCTTTCCTGTAGCAACAAACATCAAACACCATCTCAAACTTCAAGCCTGAGAGAAGAATCAAGTAACATTGTCTTGATAAAAACACGAAATTTATTTACCTCGTCTGGTCCACATGCTCTCACGAAAGTTAGCTGGAAACAATGCTAATGAGTTCTCTCCTTTTGCATCCATTATCTTCAACGAGAGGACAACATATAAAAAAGAAAACAACTGTTAAGAACAAGCCTCTTCACTTTCTGCAGTTAGGTACTCTGCAGTCAAGTACTAAAGTATTGAAGCAGCATACATCGGACTCATGGGTTAAGCTAACTAACCTGACCCAAATAGTTAAAAAAAATTATTGGCTCCTAGAGACCATCCTGCAAATTTATCTCCAACATGAGCCTCAACATGAACAAATAACCACAAATCCTCACACAAAACCAGCCTCAAAAGTGACCACAGGCTAGAGCTTCCAGCCTTCCAGATATAGCCAAGCATCACTACACTATCCTAAAGCTTAATCTAAAATCAGATAACAACAAATAATTTCCAATTTACCTTGGACAAGAGTAAATTTGAGAGGAGTTCCTCTGTCACGGCTTGAATCAAACTTTGTCCCGTCCAACAAAGTTCCCGTGTAATGAATACAAAATAAAACCATAACGGAATCTATCTCAGAACCTATCACTCACATATCATTAGATCAAATCAGATACATAAAAAAAAAGGACCAAGTGATTCAAATTTACCTACATACATGAATTTCAAACTCATGGGTTAAGATAACTAACCTGACCCAAACAGTTAACAAGAATGTTGCCTCCAAGTGACCATCCTGCAAATTTATCTCCAACATGAGCAATCACTTGACTTCACACATGTATCCTAAAGACCAAGTAGAACTGCATTATCATTATCATCAGAGCTTTGGGTAGTCCTGAAAAATCCAAATAGAAAGAATGGGTTAACGAGGCCTAAGGTATAAAACCAAATCAAATGTTGTAGTTTCAGGAAGGAAGACTAATCCAAATATCTCATAAACTACACTGCAAAGGTCTTCTTAACCATTATATGTTCTTACCCATAAGCAAAACAACACAAACCCATAACTCTGGCGTGAGAAGTTCACAACTTTGATTACTGACATTAAGCAATGATGCTTTCTACAACCACAAACATATAGGATAAGCGTTGACTGCAGATACCACTTAAAGTGATGATGTTTAAGAAATTTTGTACCCACATTCAACATATTCTCATAATCACAATAACACATATTCATATATGTAAGTGGGTTTAAAAAATAAAATAAGTAATTCCTCCAGCCAAAACAACACAAGCAAATATAATATAGAGCTCGTAATGTAACAAAGAGAGAGTAAAACAATCGAACTAACCTCCAAAAATGAACTATTGAGCTGCAAAGAAACCCAAATTCCAAAAGATTTAAGCAATCGAACTAACCTCCAAAAATGTTTGGTTGATGAGATGAGTGTGAGAAGGAAGTGGCGATCCATCAGCAGCTCCATCAACAGCTTCAAGTTGGGATACAGTTAGCTCCATCAGTAGCTCCTGGTGGCATGTTAGCTCTCGGGGGCATGGTAGCACCATTAGAAGACAAGCCAGTAGCTCCTGGTGGCATGGTAGGACCATTAGAAGATACACCAGTAGCGCCTGGTGGCATGGTAGCTCCCGGCGGCATGGTAGTTGGCCTGAAACTGGGCTGTGTGTGAGATGAATCTTGTGTCACACTGGCATGGTAGTTGGCTGTCTGTAGTCGCTTTGTTTTTGATGTCATCTGTAGCAGTTAATATGATCTTACTCAAATCAAGATAAATTATAACTAACTGAAGCCAAAGCGAACTCCAAATGAATCAACAACAGACGTAATACTAGGATTTGTACATTAATATATATCTTCTCTATCACAGGTGTGGAATAACGTATTTGGCTTTGTGATTAAAATATATGAATGAGCCAAATATATATAGACAAAGTAGTTTAAACTTTGTATAATCCAAATCACCAAATTAATCAGCAAATGATTAATTATCCCAGGATAGACAAAGACAATGAATGCACGCTCACCAAATCCAAATTAATATATATCTTATGAAGGATAACGTAATCATAGGAACAATTTAAATCACACAGGATTACTAGTTTTAAAATTCAAAATCAATATCGAGAAACAACCATAAATGAATACCCCAAATTTTTTTGAGACTATACATCAAACCTGAGGTTTAAAAAGCAAATGATTTTGAACCCAAGCAACAATTAAGACCAGCGATGTTCTAGAACTGGAAGATTGGTGATGCAGGGGAGATTTACCTGAGACGACGGAGGCGAGAGAACAGAGGACGAGGCCAGAGGAAGAGGAGAGAAGCATCGGTGGTGTGGAGAGGACGAAGCCGGAGGAAGAGGAGAGAAGAAGTAGCGGTGGTGTTGGATTTGACAAAAATCAAACAAACATCAATTCAAAAGAAAAACAAAAACAGGGAAACAAGAGCAAGAGCATAATATCTCAAGTTTTTTTAAGACCAAATTTAATTATAAATGGCATAAACCGTAATAAAACACACAACCCTGGTTTAAAAGTAATAATCAAACTTTTCTGTGTTGTTTGAGTAAGTCTAAAATCATAACGTGTTGTTATAGTAATAAACCTACTTTTATGTAATATTCTAGTTAATTTCCCTTGAATTAATGATTTAGAAAAGAGAAATACCCTAGAATAGCACACTTTTAAGTTTTTCTTCCAAAGTTAGCACACCTTCTCAAATATTCCAAAACTAGCATTTACTAATTAACATAATAATTAAGAAAAATCTAAAAAATAAGAAATAATTATATAATTTCTTTGTTTCATGTCGTCTCTTTTATCTAACCTCTCACGAAAGATCTAAAATGGAGATAGCCCCAATTATCGTGTTCTCACCGAAGATTACCCAATTCTCATTGTTGGTTCTCACGAGCTTTTCCTTGTCCCCTTTAACCCGAAACGAATCGTCATGAGATTGTGTTCTTCTCCCCTGCATTTTTGGTTAGATCTACTTTTTAAGAATGTGGATTCGATAAAATCTCTCAAAATTTTGCTTTGAGGTCGAATTAGAGAGAGGCTAATGNATTTACTAATTAACATAATAATTAAAAAAAATCTAAAAAATAAGAAATAATTGATATAATTTCTTTGTTTCATGTCGTCTCTTTTATCTAACCTCTCACGAAATATCTAAAATGGAGATAGCCCCAATTCTCTTGTTCTCACCGGAGATTACCTAATTCTCATTGCTGGTTCTCACGAGCTCCTCCTTGTCCCCTTTAACCCGAAACGAATCGTCATGAGATTGTGTTCTTCTCCCCTGCATTTTTGGTTAGATCTACTTTTTATGAATGTGGATTCGATAAAATCTCTCAAAATTTTGCTTTGAGGTCGAATTAGATAGAGGCTAATGGTGTTGAACCGTCGGCAGCGATGCTATTGGGTACATATTCGTCATGTGAAAGTCACAATGGTTTTGTCGGCAGCAGCGCTGGTCATGACGACGTTAAAAGAGCTGGAGAAGGTGGAGAACATTAAGCATAATGTTTGGTGATGTGATTGAGATCGCAAGGATCATAAGGCCACTCATAAGGAATTGAGTGGTTTAGTGAGAGAGATCTTGGGGACTTGTGTTTCTGTTGGGTCTATTGTGAATGGTAAAGATCCAAAGGATATTCAACAAGATTCAAGATTGTGAAGTTGAACTTCCTGAGAATTGAAATGAGGTTTGTTTCTTTCTTTTACTTCTTCTATTTGAGGCTTTTGTTTTATATTCTAGAAAACAACAACGACTTAACTTAGTTCAACTCAAATTTGTGTTCGTCTTGTACTGGTATGAGTTTTTTTTTTGAAGAAGTTTCAATCTTAGAACTGTCCCATCCATTTAAGCTAGACAAATTTGGAATAGTTTTATGAGAATGGTAACTGCTAGTGTTATTGTTAGAGGTCTGTTTGCTTATTACTTTGGAATTTCATTCATATGTTAATCATCATAGAGTTTCTCACACAAACAATGATTGGAATTAAGCCTTGTCTAAAATTCAGAAGGGGTTCATAAATATTAGGAAGACCTTCGTGAATGGATCTTATGAAGTATTTTAGTATTTGTCTGTGATGTCTTTGAAATATTTCTTTACAAAATAGAATTATCTTGCGTCTTGTGTTGGAGAAGTATGTGATATATTTGATGTGTTTCATTGTAACGTGGGTTTTTTTTTGTTTACATATTGATTTCAGCAAAGAAGAAAGAAACGGTGTAATGAAGTTGAGTATGTTGTTCGAAAGAAGAAACATAGAGTTGATGATGAACAAGATGTTCCATGGTGGAGCACCCAAAACCATCCTGAATTTAATCAAGAATACTTTAGATATGTAATCTTTTTTTAACTATTATTTTTATGAAGACTATCCTGAATTTCAAGAAGTGATTCCTAAATATTATTGAACCCTTCATAAATTTAAATATATGTGTTTCTAAATATATTGTTTTGTGTATTTTGGATCAATGTGTCAAATATTAGTAGATTACTCCATTAGTGAGGCATAATGATTTCATGGTTGTGCACATTCTGATGTTTGGAAATCTAAACTTTTTAATGAAAGTCATCATGAAATTCAAGGAATTCCTTATAGTGCACATTCTGTGTTTCTAAATTTAAATATATGTGTTTCTAAATCTAATCTTTGACATTCTTATAGTGCATAAACATCAAATGAGTACCAAAACAATATAAAATGTTGTTTCACAACCATCATAGATGTCTAACAACAGATATAGATGATAGGTGAACCACACTTTTTCATTGATTTCACCATGGCTGTAGAATCTTCCAAGTCTTCGGTATGCAAGCATGTTTCATGGGACTTCTCCAAAATGTTGACGCTGAGATTAAGAAGATTTGGTGCTGCATTTTGGGCGTGATGTTGGATGTAGCAAAACCCCATCTTGGCTAAGCTATCATTTATCTCCGCAAAACCATCAATAATAGATAACTCTTGCATTCTGTAAAGAAAATAGATAAAATTCCCAAATACTTTAGTGTGTCTTAAGTAGCAAAGCAAAACTAGCACACATGGTTAACTCAGAACAATTAGAACAGAATATGCAAACAAACACTTGATATACAACGAAATCAAGCTATTGAGTAGTATATGTTTGGGAAGCTTAGAAGGAATTTATTATAAATTAAGATTCATATACAATCTAAGAGAAGCAAGGTTAACTAACAAAGGAGAATCTTAAATAGACTAATCGAGAACTAACTAATCAAATCATAGTCTATAACTATGCTTATGAAGGTCGTCCTGAAGTTCAGATAAGCTTTCCTGAATTTCATATATATCTTTTACTCGTTAAATCCAATGAACATAGAAAAGGTGGAAGAGAAGCTTACCGGTTTTGGAAGTTGAGAGACCCAAATCACAAATCATCCAATCTACTGAAAGTTTGAAACTTTCTGAAAATTAGAAAAAAAGTTAATCACAACAGAGGTTTCAATTGGACAAAGCAATCAGACCTAAGCAATCACAAATCGCCACGAACTGTTTCGATTTGATTATGCTGGAGAAAAAGTCGGAGATTATATTGCTTACCGTGACTTTATATGAACTTCCCCCTGAAATTAACCAAAATCTAGTACTCGTTAGTTCCAATAAACATTGAAAAAGTGGAAGTAAAGCGTACAAGAAAATTAAACATGGCGTAGGCATACTAGTTTCAATCGGATAAAGCAATCAGATCTAAGAATTGAATCCAGATCCGATAATGGAGAATCGAGATTCACATCCATAATCCAAAATCAAGCATGACTTGTGTTTAAAATCTGAGATTGAAGAAGTGTTGCAACGAGAGAGGAGAAGCCGGGAAGGAAAGGGAAACTTTTTAGTTTTGTGTATAAGGAAGACGACGATTGCTGCGTTTTTTATATATTTTTCTGTTTTATTATTTTTAATAATAATTCTCCAAAATATTAAGTTGTGCTAATTTTGTCATATTAAGGAGTGTGTGCTAAGTTTGGAACAAAAACTAAAAATGATGCTATTTTTGTCAATTGGCCTTTAAAAACTATCTTAAAATTCATTGTTATTCAAAACAGTCTGTAGATTTCGATTTTAATGAATTTTGGGATTCTAGAGGATTTGAGAGTATTTCTTTAATTAAAAATACAGAAATCCAAATCTCATGGTTTTAGGTGGGATTTGAAAGAATTTTACAATAAATCATATCAACCTCCCTAAAATCATCAAAATTATTTAAAAATCTCATGAAAACTAAAATCACTTGGAATATTAGGTTGAATACACCCTACATATATTTACGTAGTTAAAAAAATGGGTAGAAAATAAAAACAATTTCGACATTGGAGTCCAAATTACTAGTGCTAAAATATGCGATATATTAAATCTTTTTAAACTCTTACACACAAATCATATAGAAATGTAAATATTTTTATTCTTTTTGGTATGGTAGAAATAAAGAAGACATAAAATTCATGAATAAATACGATTTTTCCTAAATTAATCTTTTTCTATATTATGATAAATACAGTAAAATCTAAAAAAAGAGAAAAATAACAAACAAATTATAGATAACTAAGACAATAATGGTGTGGTGAACTGTTGGTAATAATATACACAATTGTAATTCTTTATAGTTTTATACAATTTTGTGTAAATATATTTATGCAATTGGTTAATTAAAAAAACAAACGAAATATTTTGATAATTACTAACACAACAACGGTGTGGTAAAGTGATCAGGTTGTTGAGAATATTCATACGGCTGTTCATATGGTGGCTCTTGCTCGTGTTGTCCTTCTTCTCCTCCTCCATGGCCACCGGAGAGATCTTCAATTTCGAGAATCTCAACCCTCCGTTTCATCTTCTTTTGCAGTTTAACTACAACATCCGATGGTCTAAATCGTCCGCAAATGATTACTTGACGTTCCTTTTTGCTGATCATGTGTGTATCAACCTCTTCATACAAAACAAAAGTATCCAAAACATGTATTAACATTCAAAAAAATTTCAATAATTCGTTTTTTCAGCTATTCAGTTGAACTTAACTTCTTCTAGTATACAATATTTCTTGGCTCATTTCATTCCACATATTATTTTATATAGCCAAAATATACCAACCTTTCATATTGATGATAATCCTCCTAGCTTTTCTACAACAAGCATTGCAATCCAAGTTAACCCTCATCACAACACAACATTGCCTCTGCATTTCACCAACAAAACAAATTATAACACAATCCAAACAAAGTATTGTTAATAAGAAAAAAAATAACAAACCTTTTCCGACATGGGACAAAAGAGCAATGTTGTATGATATGTTTTGGTGCTAAGAAAACACAAAGATTACTTATAAATTGTGATTTTGGAATCTGATTCTCTAACTTTGGTAGAGCAGAGAAGATATATAACAAAACCAGTTTTGTTATGTTACCTAATGTCCATTGAGAAGCATCTAATGACATTGCTTTGCTTTGTTTCTAGATGGTTAAACGTAAACCGGAAATTAAAATCGACCCGGTTTAATTATTTATCGGTTATTAAAATTCCAACATGGTAGATACAAATGTAGGTGAAGACGCTTAACGAACTTCGACCTCGTCTTCTCCGTCCACTTCACTCTCTCTAAATCTCTCTCTCTCAGATCTCTCTGTCTCACTCTATCTCTGTGATTCAACAATGGCGGTTTCTTCATCTTCGTTCTTATCAACAGCTTCACTAACCAATTCCAAATCCAACATTTCATTCGCTTCCTCAGTATCCCCATCCATCCGCAGCGTCGTCTTCCGCTCCTCGATTCCTCCGTCCTCTCACCGCCGTGTAATGACCGTCCGATCAAAGATTCGCGAAATTTTCATGCCGGCGTTATCATCAACCATGACGGAAGGCAAAATCGTGTCGTGGATCAAAACCGAAGGCGAGAAACTCGCGAAAGGAGAGAGTGTTGTGGTTGTTGAATCTGATAAAGCTGATATGGATGTTGAAACGTTCTACGACGGTTACCTCGCCGCAATCGTCGTCGGAGAAGGTGAAACAGCTCCGGTTGGTGCTGCGATTGGATTGTTAGCTGAGACTGAAGCTGAGATCGAAGAAGCTAAGACTAAAGCAGCTTCGAAATCATCTTCTTCTTCTTCTGCGGCGGAGGCTGTTGCTACATCTCCTCCTCCGGTTACTTCATCTCCTGCTCCGGCGATCGCTCAACCAACTCCGGTGACAGCTGTCGCGGATGGTCCGAGGAAGACTGTAGCGACACCTTATGCTAAGAAGCTTGCTAAACAGCATAAGGTTGATATTGGATCCATTGCTGGAACTGGACCATTCGGTAGGGTTACAGCTACTGACGTGGAGACGGCGGCAGGAATTGCTCCGTCTAAATCCTCCGTGGCACCACCACCTCCTCCTCCTCCTGCAGCGGTGAATGGAAAAGCTACAACAGCCACCAATTTGCCTCCTCTATTGCCTGATTCAAGCATTGTACCTTTCACAGCAATGCAATCTGCAGTATCGAAGAATATGATTGAGAGTCTCTCTGTTCCTACATTCCGTGTTGGTTACCCTGTGAACACTGATGCTCTCGATGCACTATACGAGAAGGTGGGATTGAATTGAATGAAACATGGAAACACACATTGTTCTGTATGTTGTATTGTGTGAAGCGAATGCTTAAATCACTGCTTTTGTTTACAGGTGAAACCAAAGGGTGTAACGATGACTGCTTTATTGGCTAAAGCTGCAGGGATGGCTCTGGCTCAGCATCCTGTGGTGAATGCAAGCTGCAAAGATGGGAAGAGTTTTAGTTACAATGCTAACATTAACGTTGCTGTGGCGGTTGCTATTAATGGCGGTTTGATTACGCCTGTTCTACAAGATGCAGATAAGGTAACCAAATGTAATGTAGTTCTTGGAAGGAAGTAGCTAGGTTGTGATTGAACAGAGATATAGTCTTAAGCTGGTTTGATTAACTGAATGTGCTGAGTCATGTTGGTTTTTTTAATAGTTGGATTTGTACTTGTTATCCCAAAAATGGAAAGAGCTGGTAGGGAAAGCTAGAAGCAAGCAACTGCAACCCCATGAATACAACTCTGGTACTCTTCTTTACTTTTCAGATGATACACATGTGAATCGTGTTTAAGGATTGTGATTAAAGATATTTATGTATGGGATGCAGGAACTTTCACTTTATCGAATCTTGGTATGTTTGGAGTGGATAGATTTGATGCTATTCTTCCGCCAGGACAGGTATATGAAAGAAAAATGAATTTGCCTCTTTATGATCAGTGATTACAAGCTATATCTACTTATCTTGTTGTTCTCAAAATCTCTAGGGTGCAATTATGGCTGTTGGAGGGTCGAAGCCAACTGTAGTTGCTGACAAGGATGGATTCTTCAGTGTGAAAAACAGAATGGTGGTAAGTTTGACTTTAACTTTCACATGGAACAAAAACTGATTTGATCCTGATTAAGAACCTGCTTGATTGGTTTGGTGAACCTGCTTGATTGATTGGATTCTCATGAGCTATAGCTTTATTATATGTAGGAGCTTCTTTAAAGTAAGATTAAGTTTGAATTTATTTGGTTTGGCAGGTGAATGTGACTGCAGATCATCGCATTGTCTACGGAGCTGACTTGGCAGCTTTCTTACAAACCTTTGCAAAGATCATTGAGAATCCAGATAGTTTGACCTTATAAGACTCCCCACCGAACACGAAATGACAAAATCAGTTTCCAAATTTCCTAAGCCATTTTTTCTCAAGTAAAATTTTTAAATCTCCATTGTTCTTATTGTTATACTTCTTTTGGATATTTTCTTTCTTTCGCTTTTGTTGTATCTGTAATTTGGGTGTCCGGAATTATCATTTTGGGTTTTACTTTACACAAATAATTTCTGGTTTAAACTGTTCGCCAGTCACTCAGACCACACAGGCTCTAGGAAAAGAGAATAGCCAGATGTGGCCCATTACCTGGCATCTCTTTAATGGGCCTTTTAGTCAATATAGTCCGAATGTTATACTTTTCCCCATGTAACGCCTTACACAGCTTGTAAGCGAGCAAATCACTCAATTCTCAAATCCCAAATTGATAACTTGGTTGAAACATTGTGATTACTGTTTGAAACGTCTTACCAACTTTAGCTGCATATTATTACAGATTAGACATATAATTTACCAATAATTAACCCAGATGTGGTCATCTCAGATTCTGATCTCTGGGATAATAAGATTTTTAAAATTAAACAACAGCTAAACAAAGCATGAAGATGTCCACTAAATATGAACAAATCCTTGAAAAAGGGAGTAAATAAACATATTGATACTTATATAAACTAATCTAAGCCATTTTCCTCTACTAAACATCTGATTTTTCTAATCCTAATAACTTAACAAAACATATCAGATCCCTAAATACATGATAGATAGAGAGCAAAGAAAAAAAGAAAAAAAAAAAGCGAGGTAAACGCCACCGTTTCGTGACATGCTTTTTATAAATAAAAAAACTCCAGAATTACTCCGCCGGTAAAAACTCCGGCCGCCATGAAAACAGATCGCCGGAATCCAAACAAACATCGGAATATTCGAAAAGCCCATCACCAAGATCGCAAGTTCCAAAATCCGTAGTAACATGATCCTCAATTTCAAACCCAGATAACTCGCCGAGCTCAGATGAATCAGACGAAGCCCGTAGCAACTCCGTCACCGTCTCCTCCGTACAAAGCGTCGGCGGTTGCAGAGGCGGTGGAGGTAAACCCAGCTCATCGTCAGAAGCTTCAAAAAGATAACCAAGATCCGGTTGAGTCTCGGCAGAGCCTTGCTGCACCGTCGTCGTGGTGTTCGACAACTCATCTTCGAAGCTCTTCATGACTGAGTCAAGATCTTGAACCGCTGGGTCGTTCTCCGAGTCATTGAACAAATCGTCTCTCAACCGCTTCACATCCGGCGAGTCATCAAGGCCTAACTCATCTTCTCTGACTCGTTTCTTCCCGACCGAGTCAGTCCTAGTGAGCCTCTCCTCCATGACCATAGCTTTACAACAACCGGTACGGTTTACCGCTTTTTGGTTTAGATGGTACGGTTTTAATGAGTGGCAAATGTTGTAATTAGCGTGAGATTATGGGTGCAGAATCGGGAAGAAAGGAAACTCGAGATTTTATAGTTGGAGACAAAGAGAAGAAAGTGGAGGATATCAAAAAAAAGGTCGGTAAAGTGAAAGAGATAGCGCGTGATCAAACAAAATGTTTTTGATTTTTATTTTTTATTATTAATTTCAGATGTCGTTTTCTAAATTTTCTGAACGTTACAAAATTGGTTTGAAATCAGAGTCGAAGTCTGGTAGCTTGCAGGACAGTGGACATAAACATGCTCGATCAGAGTTAGGTTCGGCTCCTCAGAGTCTCTGAGAGCATATTCAATATTTAAAGGAAAAAGAATATTTTACCAAAATATATATATATATATATATATATATAGTGTTGACGACCTAAAAAAAAAAGTTACAATATTCAAAGTGATATATAATGTTACAAAAAAAGATTTAAAGAAAAACGTTACAATATTAGAGAACAAAGAACATGTAGAATTGTACAACACATCACGTGAGAGAGTACATAAAGCAATATCAAGTACACAAAACTTCCCACCTTAAATCTCCACCACCATCCTTAAGTATCATCGCCAAATCTAATTCATGAGAACAAATCTTACTTTCGATTAAAGATTTATTTTTTATTAAAAAAAATTTTAACTAATTTTTTCTAGCTTTTTATATATTATTCCTCTATTACTCTAAATTATATTAGAGGATTTAGTTTGCAGTGTTATTACTTTTTAAAAGCTTGCATAATTGCATTCACGTAAGATAAAAAAAATCTGTATAATTGCTTTTTTTTTTTAGAAAGTCAAATATAATCTAGAGGCATTCAAGCATCTCCAAGTACTCTATATCTTATTCCAAACTCTATATTTGGAGTAAAATCATCTCCAATTGAAGTAACATTATTCATTTCTCTATTTTTAGAGTATAAATTTTTTATTTACAAAGTAATCCCTCAATTATTATATTTTACCATTTTATACTTAAACAAAAGTTATGTAATAAAAATTTACATTTATATAATTTTATATTAAAATAAATCTATGGGATAAATTTAAAATTCAAAATACAACAATAACATATATTTAATTTAGAAAATATAATGACATAACAAAAGATAAATACAAAATACATAACTAGTGCCACAAGTTTAATTTTAATTTTATTGATTTTTGGTTAAAATAAAATAAGTAGACATAATTTGTAGATTTTGAAACTAAAAGGTTATTTTAGAAATTAAGAACAAAATAAAAATATATAACAAACTTAAAATAATTGTTTTAGAGTAAGAAATAGAGTAACCATTGGAGTAAACTTGTACTCTATATTTAGAGATCTTTATATTTGGAGTAAAATATAGAGGCAACTATTAGAGAAGCTCTTATCCGTATAATTAAATTATGCCACATTAAAATCTTATATCCAAACAAAATTTTCATATATTCTGGTCCGCTCAATAATTTTTATAAAAATATTTGTAGCTAAAAACTAATAGTTAATAAAAATAAGTTATATTTAAAAGCATTTTAAAGACGGTTTTAAAAACGTTTGAATGAAAACTTAAGTGAATTAAATAATAAGAAATTAAATTAGTTAAATATTCAAAAAATAATTAGTTTTCTTTGATTTTTTAAGTTTGACTCTTTATTATTTTTATTTTGGATTTTCTAGAAAAAGAAAAACATAATTTACTTTTCTTACTTTTTAGATTTTCTTATATATTTATAGTATAATTATTTATCACTAATCATAATCTATTCAATTATTCGTTTTAGCCATATTACTTTCAATTTTATTGTGTTTTATCATTTTTTTCTCACCAAACAGTCTATAACATTCTTGTTTAATGTTAATTTGGATTAACTTAGATGATTTTGAAAGTACAACTGTTCTACAGTGTGCACATGTCAATATGACCGGATCTGAACAACCAATCCAACTAGGTGTAAAGAGTAACATGAATGTTTTGGTATATGAATATCAAAAGCTAATAATTAAAGTAGTTGTTTGTAGATGCTAGTTTTGGTCATGAAAATTTTGATAGACTATATAAGTAGTATCTCTAAGTATTTGCTTTATATCGGAAAACCTCGCACTTGGTAACTCCATCGTTCATATACGAGGCATCATAGTTATAGGTATCAGAATTACACAACCACATTAGTTTATATCAAAGTCATACCCAAGTGAATTTGATCGAAAAATATTTTTTTGCTAATTAAGTAAGATTTTAACATTTCAATATATGTTGATTTTTAACTCAAGTAAAACATTGTAAAAATGATCTTTTACCAATCGGACCTCTATAATTTTATTGATAAGACGCATCTTGGCCACGAATATAGTTTAGCGGTTTTGATTGTGATGCTGATTACAATCTCCAAACATCATATGTTGTTTACGAAAGTAATTGAATTCATCCAAGTATCCAACTAAACTAGTCATTCAATTGATAGAGCCACTAATGCACTACTCGAATCTAACCAATTAAATTCAATTAATCTAAATTTCAAATATGGTTAAAAGTTTAAACTACTCTTTTGTTCCTTGTTGATGGTTGTGGATATTATTACTGAACAATCCAACTAGCAACGGACAAAATGTAGAAGAAGACAAAATGTAGAAGAAATTCCAAACTTGAATTCTTTTTTTTTGTCTAAAAATAAGTTCTCTGCTTTGGCAAAACGTTTTTCTAATAAATATGCGAAGACTTTTTACAGTGATTTTTTTTTTTTGTCAAACACTTGATTTCATTCATTTCTAAACAAAATACAAGGAAAAGGATTCAAAGATCCAAAGTTTAAACCATACAACAAAAGAGGCATTCCCCAATGCCAGACAAAAAAAGATAAAATAGATCAACAAAGAGTCCAAGAAAGCTTTGAAGCAATAGCTAGATAGCAGGTTGCCACATGTGAGATCAAGGTTTGTTGAGAGGTCTTCCATGAGTAGCTCAATGGTAGACAAGTTGGTCATAGTCAAGCAAGGACTTAATGACGTTGAAAAGGTGTTCTTAGCGAACAGATGGTGATTGAAGTAACTAGCTAAACAAGTCGATGGAGAAGTGTTGGTCAAGATTTCTCTAAAACCATACTCACGCCGTTGACAAGTTGAATTCCGAGCTAATAAGCCATAAGACTTCAATGATTGTTGAGCAGTAGGATTCAGCAATGGAGCTGGCATCAGGATTTTTAAAGAGCAGTTGGAAACCCATGACAATCTAGATAGGTTTTCTCTCACAAAATTGCCTTGGCAAAGGAGATTAAGAATTCTACACACGATTTGACATTGGTTTACCGCAAGCAGGGATAGATCATACCAGAGCTGTAGAACTGATGGCGAAAGATGGGTGTGAAAATTCAATGGTGTCTCAAATAGACCATAAGATTGCAAAGGATGATACTCAATCCGCAAATACCTAAAGACAACTGCAGCAAGGTTCCATACAGGGTGTGTGAAAGACCAAAGCGTGACTGATGTTACCTTTTTCCAATGGAGTCTTCGACCATCGGTTACCAGGAGACAGAGCAGAACACGGCAAAGGAGACACAGAGAAAGTGAGGTATTGGGCTTTACCTTGTTAATACTGCAGGGTTGGTGGGAGTTGAAGAACTTAGGCCTGTTTTGGCTTAATGGGCCTATCATGAAATCTAGGTCCACTAGGGAAAACCCTAGTTTCAGGATGAAGAGCCGCCAGGGATGAGAGTGGTGGCCGCCCGAGAGATGCGGAGAGGTCTGCGGTGCAGGGTTCTCCGGTGAGTGATACGTCGGCGGCATCCTGCGGTGAGTGTAGTAAGGTGTGCCATTACTAGCTAAGTCCACTGAGGAGAATCCTAGCTTCAGAACCGTTTGCCAAGCTAATACATGGAAAAGACGATTGCCCGAAATAAGCCGATAAATTTGTGCTCCAAGGAGCATCTCCGGTGATTGACAGGTCGGCGGGAGACATCGTTGGCCTCTGTTTGGTTCGACTATGGAGACTAGGTCCACAGGAGAAAATCCTAGTTCCACAAGTAAATGACATGGTGAATGGTGAAAATTTGGGCTGCCCGAGTTTGACAGAAAGAGGATCTCCGATGAATGATAGATTGGTGGGAGCATGCAATGGTTTTTGGATGGGTCTAAGACAAGTTTTATTAGGGATTGAAAAAGGGTTAAAAGGGGGAAAAAGTAAAGAAAAAACTTAAAGAGAGATACACTAATCAGAGAAGGAACCAAACAAGTAAAAGCTGGATCGATTAGATCCCGACGCTGACGGACAGGAGCCTCACCGGCGTTGGAAATTTTGGCTGGAAAAGGTTCTCGATATTCGTACCTGAAAGAGAAAAACGTTCCTATCTTTCCTCTTATTATCTTGCGGACATATTTTAAAGGATTATAGACTTTTCACAGTGACATGACATAATAATATAGCAGGTTTTAGTTGTGTCAAAACGTCATAGACAAATCATCGTTTGATGGAATCAGGCCCATCAATATGGTTGTAATCAATTTAACAAATACCGGAAGACTCGAATGTGAATCGAACTAACAAACACATTGACTGATTCTTTTTAATAATTGATGTAAAAAAATGCATTTGAAATTATGGAAGAATATAACTACATTTTTTCTTTTCTTTTTTTGGGGAAAAAAAAAACTACATATTAATAATATTCAAAAAACTGACATTAAGCTCGAACTTAATCCGAAAAGATAAATTATAAAACAAAACTGAGTTGTTTTTGGAGCATATTTGTTGTTTGCATACTTACTACTTACTAGTATAAAAGTTTAGCAATTAAAATTAGCAGAAGTACTTGATACAATAGTAGTAACACATCATGTATAAATTTGATTTTCCTTTTTTTTTTGTGCAAAATTTTCCTAAAATGTAAAAAACAAAATTGCAGTTATTAGTGATGGATTTTGTATTTGTGGAAGATAAAATTATTCTAAGTACGGATGGACCTACGTATTATAAGCAGTAGTACGTAAAATTACGTGTCATAACAAATACAAAAATTATATTTACTANATAAGCCGATAAATTTGTGCTCCAAGGAGCATCTCCGGTGATTGACAGGTCGGCGGGAGACATCGTTGGCCTCTGTTTGGTTCGACTATGGAGACTAGGTCCACAGGAGAAAATCCTAGTTCCACAAGTAAATGACATGGTGAATGGTGAAAATTTGGGCTGCCCGAGTTTGACAGAAAGAGGATCTCCGATGAATGATAGATTGGTGGGAGCATGCAATGGTTTTTGGATGGGTCTAAGACAAGTTTTATTAGGGATTGAAAAAGGGTTAAAAGGGGGAAAAAGTAAAGAAAAAACTTAAAGAGAGATACACTAATCAGAGAAGGAACCAAACAAGTAAAAGCTGGATCGATTAGATCCCGACGCTGACGGACAGGAGCCTCACCGGCGTTGGAAATTTTGGCTGGAAAAGGTTCTCGATATTCGTACCTGAAAGAGAAAAACGTTCCTATCTTTCCTCTTATTATCTTGCGGACATATTTTAAAGGATTATAGACTTTTCACAGTGACATGACATAATAATATAGCAGGTTTTAGTTGTGTCAAAACGTCATAGACAAATCATCGTTTGATGGAATCAGGCCCATCAATATGGTTGTAATCAATTTAACAAATACCGGAAGACTCGAATGTGAATCGAACTAACAAACACATTGACTGATTCTTTTTAATAATTGATGTAAAAAAATGCATTTGAAATTATGGAAGAATATAACTACATTTTTTCTTTTCTTTTTTTGGGGAAAAAAAAAACTACATATTAATAATATTCAAAAAACTGACATTAAGCTCGAACTTAATCCGAAAAGATAAATTATAAAACAAAACTGAGTTGTTTTTGGAGCATATTTGTTGTTTGCATACTTACTACTTACTAGTATAAAAGTTTAGCAATTAAAATTAGCAGAAGTACTTGATACAATAGTAGTAACACATCATGTATAAATTTGATTTTCCTTTTTTTTTTGTGCAAAATTTTCCTAAAATGTAAAAAACAAAATTGCAGTTATTAGTGATGGATTTTGTATTTGTGGAAGATAAAATTATTCTAAGTACGGATGGACCTACGTATTATAAGCAGTAGTACGTAAAATTACGTGTCATAACAAATACAAAAATTATATTTACTAAGATCAACATTTGGTCATATCTTAAAAAACCAAAAACCAAAAAAAAAACCCATTGACAATGTGAAAATCATGTGGAAAACTATGCATACGAACTATGTACAAATCAAACGAAAATATGAAATGAAATCTACTGTTTTCTTTTCCATGTAATTATAGTACTAATTACTATTACAAAACACCTAACTGACCGTTCCTTCATATGAAACTGATCTATTTATACATAATGAATAATTCATTTTTTGTAAAGATTTTATTTGCAGAAAAGTTATTTTTGTAAAAAAATCTGACATTTAGCTTGAACTGAGTCAAAAAGAGAAGTTAAAGATTTAAAACAAAGATTTATAATACGTTTTTAAAAATTATACGAAAAGCATGTAATTAAATCAGAACAAGAAAAAATATGAAATGATTTTAAGGTTTCCTCAAAGTTAAGAAAAAAAAAATCAAAACATGAACTTTGATTTAAAATTTCCGTCATAATAATATTGAAATAGAGTTATTTACAGAAATGAACAAAAATAAGTGCTATAACTCTGATAAAACAAATTTTGTAATATGTTTCGAATTAAAGAATTGAGAGGCGGTTCTGGTGCGCATCGCTATCACGTCTTCTTGTCTTTAGTTAGTGCCACGATGCGTTTTATTAGAGTTTGTTTGTAGGTAGATCCCATTTCATACTTACGACTTACAATTTCAAGGAATTTCCGTAAATTAAGTACGGTAGATTTTTCTCATAACACACTTTTTAATGACACTAATTAGTTATAAAATTATAGCTTTATCTCCGCTATATATATATAGCTTCAATTTCGAACTCCTTAAAATTTTAGATATGATATCATGTCATGTTCGTATTTCTTTTTTTTTTAATTGTGGAGAAGAAAAATACAAAAGAATATAAAACTTATACTTTTAGATAATGAAATCTCAGCCGACAGCGTGAGCTTTTGCTGTGGCGAGAGTACAAGGACAACATGTGTAGGGAACATGCCACGTGTCAGTATCGGAACCCTTTTCTCAATGTTACATCTCAGCCGTCGATTAATTTCCTGCCAACTGAAGTCTTCGTTGTAACTGTCGTTGGATTATAACTAAAAAGGTTATTCTTTTTTTCTTTTTTTTTTTGTTCCTTTGTTGTAGTTTTGTTGTATCCGTAACACTAGAATTAGAGTCGGTCTAAAAATTAACACACATCAGTTTAGAGCATGTTAAATGCTTTTTAACTAATGTATAAGAGATTTATAGGATGTTTTCGTATTATTGCTATCTTATAATGTTCTAGCTCGTGGTGGACAATTCAATGAGGGCCAAAGTTTAATCATCTCAAATTATAATCCTTTTAGAAAGCTACTCATCACTTCCTAAAATTAGTTATATTCTGTACGTCGGTCGTAATTATGAGGTCGATAAAGAACCCAAAATTGATAAATTATTATTCAAAATGATATATTGTAATGTTAACAAAATATATATATATATATATATAGAAATTATAAAAAAATATTAATGTGTAGGGCGATGTACATGTACTGGGATCTCTTCTTGAGCTCGATGCAGAACGTACCCAGTACACTATCTATGTCGGTACTTACTACTTAGTAACTCTTGCATGTTTTTAAGGAAATTTAATCGATCATTATCTCTTTATTTTTTTCATTTAAATGGTTTAGATGTCGGTACACGTCACATGATTCCGACACTACTAGATCATCGGTGGTTAGGTTTTACAGTCGCTTTTGTGAATTGTAGGTGCAACTAACCGGAAATGTAACCGTACAACTTTATGTATATATATATATGGAATTAACTTATATTAGCATGCTCATCAACATGGTTTTTGTTTTGTGACGATTTCAATATTTAAAAACAAATAAAAATGTTTTTTACTTATATCAGCGTATCACTACAAAAAAACATGGTTTTTCTAAAGGTTTTGTGCAAAAAAACCCTCCAATTAATTTTTTTTGCAAGAATACCTTCCACATCAAATAAATGCAAATCAATACTATCATCTCAAAAGTCACCCGCAATATAACCCTTCTCGATGAGGTGGCAGAATAAAAATCTGGTTGTTTTGAGGGGAAAAACGACAAAACATTAAAATTTATTTATTTTTAATTAAAAAATAATTATATCTTTGTCTTCTTCCTCCATCTCTGCAAGTTCCTCACTCGATTACGATTGCAATTCTTAGATTCCAAAATTGTTTCCTTATATTTAAAATTCGTCTTCTCTCTCGTTGTTTTTTTAGATCGAAAGTTATAGGAAAGAAACTTAAGGATCCAATCAAGTGCTTTATGAAGATAATATTTTTCTAAAAAAAAAAAGGAATTAATGGATGTTGATGTCGACTGTACCGGACAGCCGGAGATGAGATCGCTGCTTGTGTGGAGAACGTGAACACTGGTAGTTGTGAGAATACAATTTAATTTTTCTTTTCTTAATTGCAATTTAGTTTCTTCTAATTTTTTAAGATCGTTTTAATTAGAAAACTAAGAATATTGAAGAGAACTTCTATCTTTAATATACGGTCTATCAAGAATGAGAATAAGGGTATCAAACTTATTTTTCCTGAATTAAAAGCTATTATAAAGTTATTATCCTTTGGTTTTTTGGGTTATGACCGCAGATAGCAGATCCCCAAGAGACGAGAAGCATCTTGAGGTCTTGGGTTACTTCAATCCTTTGCCAAGTGATTAACAGAACAAAAATGTATTCCTTTGTGGTGTGAAGTTGATTTTTTGATCTCTTAGCATCTCTCGGTTTGTGTGTGCAGGCGAGGACGGTTGTATGAGAATGGGTCTGAAACTCGATTGTTTTGGGTAATTGTTTAAGTTAGCTCTAGATAATATCAGTCATGGTTTAGCTTGGCTGCCTTTGAAAATCTTAGTGTCCAGTAAGGAACTTGCAGAGATGGAGGAAGAAGACAAAGACATAATTATTTTTTTAATTAAAAATAAATAAATTTTAATGCTTTGTCGTTTTTTTCCCTCAAAAACAACAAGAATTTTATTCTGCCCCCTCATCAATATAGAGAAGGGTTATATTGCGGGTGACTTTTGAGATGATAGTATTGACCTGCATTTATTTGATGTAGAAGGTATTCTTGCAAAAAAATATTAATTGGAGGATTTTTTTGCACAAAACCCTTTTTCCAACTACAAATGGCGACTACATATGTAGTTGCTATTTTTAGCGACTATTTAGCAACTATTTGGCAACAATTTTACGACTACAAAAATTTAGTGATATAATAGTCGTTATTTTGCGACTGTTTACAGTAGTCGGTAATTTAGTCATAATTTAACGACTATTTTATGACTATATTGCATAACAGAACATGTAGTTGTGAAATAGTCGTTAATTTAACGACTATGATGCGACTCATGGTAAAGGTCGCCAATAAGTCGTATATCAGTCGCTATTTAAGAACATCAAAATTTTCAAAATTTAACTCCACACCCTTAACCAAACTCCAAAACCTAAATCATAAACTTAAAGCTTAAATCTTGAATTCAATTCTTAATCTTAGAAATTATTTTGTAAACCATAAAACTAAAACATAACCATTCTTATATATACATAAAACCAAGTTTTAATGCTTAAAGTAAAATCTAATTTTTCCAAAACTTAACCCTAAACCCTATACCCCCAAACCTTTAACCAAACTTCAAAACCTAGATCATCAAATCTAAATCTTGAAGTTTAAATTCTTAATCTTCTAAAAATTAATTCATAAACCATAAAACCAAACCATAACCATTATATATATATATATATATCATAAAGCAAAGCTTTAATATCTATAATTTTCCAAATCTTATATTTTTACCAAAACTTAACCCCAAACCCCAAACTAAAGCTCCAAAACCCTTAACCTTAAATTTAAAACCTTTATAGTTCATATATAGAAATTAAATCATAAATCATTCACCCAAAAGGCCAAAATATAACCACTGAATATCTATAAAACCAATATGTAAAACTATTTAGTATTTACATATAAATCAATATTTCCAACAACTATATACTTACAAAATTTATTAAACTTAGTCATTTTAAAACCTAAAACAAATTATTTTTAAATCTAAATCAAATATAATATTCTTCTAAATTTCAAAACCCCAGTTCCCAAATCATAAATTTCAAATCTCATTTCCTGAATTATAGACCCAGAATTGCAAAATATATTATAAGTATAAAGTTTTGATCCAACAAATTACTCTTTAAAATATGAAAGCTTTTTATTGGATGATATGTAAACACATGGATTACACTATCAACCTTTGATTAATTTAATCCAATGGACAAGGTTTTTTCCTACTCTTCTTTCTCTTTCGTCTCCTTCACCGAGGGATTACCTTTCTCTGCAACGGACAAGGTTTTTTCCTTCTCTTCTTTCTCCTTTGTCTCTTTAGCCGATTAACTTTCTCTTCTTTCTCCTTTCTCTCCTCCTCCCGTTGCTTCATTCTATTCGATCTCATCTTGTCGTATTTTTCATCCTCTCAAGTTTTTAGATTTGGTACCATAGCATTTTTGCGGATCTCAGATCCAAGAGCGAAGCTCGTCATACTGCTCCGCCACTCAGGACACACTACCAAAGGACTCCAATCCTCATCATTGGGCAATTCAAGACGCAAGTGGTGTGTATCATCTCTAGCCTCCCTCGGTGATGTTTCATATGGGTCACTAGAATCTCCATCTGGGGCCGAAGAACGTACGATCAAAGACTTCTGAAGCGTCGTCTAAAGGCTCCGATCTAATAAGTTACGTGCGTGATGTCGATGAGATGTCGGCAGGAGATGTCGGCAAAGAAGAGGAAGGCGCGCAGAAGGTAGGTAATAGATCTCATACTGAACGTGACCGAGTCCACCCAACCGTACACGATCCTTGAGTCAAGTATGCGAATGAAAAAGAAGGAGTAATTCGAGCAGGAAGAAGAAAGGCTGACGCTGCAGCTTCAACTTTCGCTGCAAAAGACAGGAATGGGGGAGTTTCAAAGCCATTCTTATAACGGATTACTGTACCTTATATACCTTTATTGGCTTTGAAACTANGTCGCAACCCTCTCGATTTCCCTATCGTAATTATCTCTTTGCTTTCGATTCCCTTTTAGAAATTGGCTCTAGATTCCTAGGGGTTTCACATTGCTATTAGAGTCTCAATTTCGATATAGACACTTGAAATTTCAGTTACAAATGTATTTGGATTCGAGAATTTTCACGAGGTTGAGCAAATTAAGATTGTGAGGCTATCTCAAGCTTTGATTTTTATGACTTATCTTGTTCTGTGTTCATCACTTGCTAGTATTAGGTATATGTTACACGATGTGAATAATTGAACTCTTTTTCGCTTTGTTTACAGATCAGAACCCCTTGATGACACTGAGAGCGAAGCTCGTCAATACGATGCTGAGCGCTCTGAATTTGGCGGCTTCGGTTGCGCCACCAGAAAGGTGTTCTCTGTTATTTTTTCCTTACCTTCCAATTTTCAGATATATTTTAGGGTTCAAATGAGTTAAAGTTGATTACTTGCTTGCGCAGGTGCAAATTCTTCTTCTTATTCTTCTCCATTTTTCTATTCATCAGATATATAGTTAGGTTTATAGCTCTATTGATTGATTTGTGTTCTGTGATAGGTGAGTAGAATCATAGATTTGAGCTGCATTAATTTGGGTCCGAGCTAAAATCTGAATCTTGTTGTAGGACCTGCGAGGTCATGTTCTTTGTCTGTTCGTTGCAAGGATACTCATGGTCACCATGCTCAAGCACACTCTTAGACAGAGCTCATGATATACAACTTTATTTCAGAGTGGAAGGTAAACTTTCATTTGTGAAGACATTTTCTTATCCTTTGCTATTACGGTACAATATATTTACTTTGCTACTTATTGCTGTGAGACTTTTATTAATTATGTCAGAGAGTCATTTGTTTAGCAGCCTCTGTTGTACTTTTTGTGAGGCTTTTTGTTGAATTTGTCAAGAGTTATTTGGTAAACCCGATCTATAGACACTTGTTTTGTCTGCACTCTTTAACTAGAGTCACCATACTCACACTCACGTTTTTAAGCTAGAGGACATGTTAGTTATAGTGAATTGCTTGTTCTGATGGCTTCACATTTCTAGTCTCGATTTTGAAATTCTGTTATATTGATACTGGGAAATGTGTCCCCATGATACCTTTTTTGTTTGTTTGTTCTGAAGGTACTTGAAGAAATGAGTTGCTCTGGGAACATTAGTGGGAACTACTTAGGCTTCAATGATGGGATACCAAGCAATTGAGAATGTGCTACAAACCATTTATTATGTAGCTGTTCATCTATTTTTTTTTTTCTAATTATGTTTTTTTGAGGAGGATGAAGATTCTTATTTCTAATTATGATTTTTAATTTTATTTTGTAATACAGTTTTTTTATAATCATGGTTTATAATAATAAATATAGTATTCAAAAAACATTATTCATAATTTAAATATATTTAAAACAATTAATAATATATATTTATAATTTGTATAAATATTGTATAAATACAATAATGTACAAATACTGTATAAATACATAAATACAACTATAGTCGGTAATTAGTCACTAAATTTGGCAACTATGTTAAGACTATTGTTCGTAATCGTAAAATTTGTCGTAACGTAGTCGCTAAATTTAGCGACTACATTACGACTACGCTTACGACTGCAAACATTAGTTGTAATGTAGTCGCTATTTAGCGACTAATTTACGACTAATTTTTCTTACCGACTAACAATTTACGACAACAGGTTTTAGTCGCTATTTGGTCGTAAAACACCATTTAGCGACTAAATAGTGACTAATAGTGTAGTCGTTAATTTCATGTTTTCTTGTAGTGTATTATCCAAAATTTAACTGCTACTATAAATTCACTTTCAGTATATACAAGCACAGCGTTTGAGAAAAAAAAAAGTATATACGACCACGGCAAGTGAATACACATATACACAATTTCCGAAAGAGCTAGAATTTTCCCGCTACAGGTCTTAATCTGAGAATGTTTTTTTTTCTTTTTTCAGCAAAAGAAATTTATTCAGAATAAAATTTGTCCAAGTACAAAGGTTCCATGATCCATACAGGTGGATTGGAAGGAGCTGAATAATAATCTAATGTGTTACATCCCAATTTAGCTAATAAATGGACAATCTCATTGTTTATACGATGAATAAATGAAAAAATTACATGAGAAAAATTTCTAGAGCAGTGTCTGATATCTTGTAATAGACTATGAATGGAAACATCTTGTAAAGAACCATTGAGACGGTCGATCAATGTTTTGCAGTCTCCTTCAAAGTATAGATCAATGTTTTGCAGTCTCCTTCAAAACATACGTTGGAATCTGAGAATGTTAAAACGTAAAAATAGCCTTAAGGTATGTCAAGATCAGATGGGTGTAAGAATTTTCTTGATTGCTCAATATTTAAAGTTGCCCAAGTGTTGATGATTGATTAGCATCTAAACTTGTACTTATAACGACTTTAGCACCCAAAAAAAAGGTTGAATCATTCATTTCTTCTAAAATAAACGAGACAGCCACAAAATATAATGGTTATCAATAACTAATAATTTTTCGAATTTGTATGCTTGTTACGTCTAACACGTCATTTAGGTGGTCAAATATACTGTCCTTGTGTAATCCAAACAAAATTGTTCGAGTTGTAATCTTTGTTTGGAATAGTGTTTTTGTTAGGAAACGACCGAAACAAACGTTTGCGAAACAAAACAAATTTGCAGTTTCATGAAAGACTTTTCGAAAAAGAGGGAAAATGATGATCATATAGAAACAATCAATCAATGTTTGTCAAAAAAAAAAAAAATAGAAACAATCAATTTGTTATTTTGTCAACAGAAACAATCAATTATCTCAAGCCTGTCTTAAAAAAATAATAATCAATTATCCTCATTGAAAACCATATATTTGCTTCTTGATTATATCGTATTCATTTTTAATATTTTCATACTATTGCATATGAGAAAAATAAATATATTTTAATTTTTTAGTAGTATATGAGACTGAAGTATATGAAATTGAATTTCTTTTATGAATATATAGAAAAAAATAGGAGAGGCACACAAATTTCTCATTGCACAAGAAAGAGAAGGAAATGTTGAAGATGATAGAATAGGGTCATTTCAACTGTATTTGAGTTTAATATGTAATATACCTAACAGTATGAATTAAATGGCCATCTATTTAATTTTTGTTTCAATGGTGATTTTCCTGATTTCTCAAAAGGAAAAATTAGTATTACATCAATATCATCTAAGAGATATTACAAATTAAAATAAAATAAAAAGACAAAAATTAATTATTTATATTAAATAATATTATTTATTGTATTAACTAAATTAAACAAACGAAAAGTTAGAGTAGTATTTATTGTTAATGTAATAACTTAATATTAGATTAAGATCCTTGTTCTAACACAGATTAGAACTTTTTTTTATTTATATTATAATTTTAGAATAAAATATAATTTATATGATTATTTTTAAAAGTTTTTTTTTTAAATAAAATATTATGCAATAACCTAACGACCATAGGGGATATACAAAACCGAACGAAACGTATCAGTGAAACTGTAGTTTTATTTCTTTCTACTCAGACGCTTGTGGCCTGACATGGCCTGTATTAATTACAGTTGTTATGTTGAACGTGAAACCTACAATTTTGTTAGAGAAGTGCATAATTTCGCATGTTATTGCGCCTCCAAATCATATCGATGACTCTCTGTTTGAGATGTAGACAAATAAAAATAAGGTCAAGATTAACTATAACATCCTTTAGAATATAATTTTTTTTTCTTCTTTCGATTAAAAGATATCTTAAGCCAAATTAAACTGGTTTAATAGAGTTGGCTTTGTAATGGCATTCGAAATTCTATTTTTCACATTGTTTGTTCCTTTTTGGCTCTGTGTTGTTGTTGATATCAGAAACAACAATTTAAGGAATTTTAATGGAAAATAAGATCTGGGCAGACTTTCGATATAAATCGACAAAAATAATGAAGAATGTCGAACTGGATTTTGTATTGATTTGAATTTGTTGTCTTGTTCAAAAATTACATGTGTGTTTTCTAATCAAAATCCGACTATTTAAATAGAAAACTGGCTTCGAAACTATCTCTTCCAACAATCTCGGCCCGTGATTCTGAGATCCTCTCCCAGACTTTGACTTGGCGTCTCCTCCATACGACCCTACTCTCTGGGCCTCCACCAGGCCCATTATCTCGAGCGACAATTACTACTTATTGGGCCTTTCCTATGGGTCTTACGATCGTCGAAACCCAACACCAACAATTGTGTAAATCTATATATACATTTTTGGAGATATTTATGAAATAAATTCTGGAATTGGAACTTATTTACAATCATACTTTTAACATTAATTTTACAATTATTATTTATCTTCAATACATTATAGTATAATCATATAATTATAAAAATATAATATATTATGTAATACTATTATTGTAAATGAAAAAGAAAAATCATAAAAATATATTTGTTTGACTAAATTAAATTTGATGAATAATAAGGATATCCTAACTTGTAAATAAAACAACTACTAGACAATAGAAATTATACACTATATAATGTATTGATGTAAAAGTATAGTAGATTAAAAAATATATAATATATTATATACATATATAGTTAATATAAAAAAAAAATTATATTTCTAAACAGAAAAATATAGTCTGGCGGTATACGGTGACTGAATATCTAGTATATAATAAAATTTTGTTTTCTTTAATTGATGTAAAGGGTGATTATTTGGTTGGATGAAAAAGATTATTACGGGAAGCTTTAGGAGCCTAAAAGGGAACGGATGCATAGTTGGATATAGTTTCTGTTAGTCCATAGATATATTTCTCTGTTTTGTTTTTCTATCAACTATTTAAGATTTCTAATTTACATATGGAAAATATCTAGAGTAGACAGACAGACAGACAGAACAAGGAAATGTTATTTGGTAAATAAATAAAAGAACTAAACAATGCAACGTGCCGCTCCGAGCCAACGACGCAGTTTTTAGCAAATCAGATGTGTCTAAACATATACAGAGACAAAGGCTAACGACGTAGTTCTGACTCACAACAGCCACTTGCCAATTTGATTTGAACCAGTGCATATTGTTGAAAAAAAAAAGATGATGATAATTATAAAGATAAATCCGTAACTAGGCGAGAGAACAAATTATTGGCCCTAAAATCACTATGGGCCTGGATCAAGCGCATCCACCGCCACCGGAGCTCGTTTGACGCAAGGTACCGTTCTATAACGACGTAGTTTTGACGCACGCTCCTAAATTGCCATCACAGCTGTCATCTCAATATTTTCTTTTTCGTTTACAGTATTTCCTTTTTTTTTTTTTCATGTGCCACTACGACGTAGTTTAAACAATCAGATGTGTCTCTAAATATACAGAGACAAAGGCAACAGTGCTTTAACACTTTTCTCAACGATTATCAAATTAGGGTTTTCGGCGAAACGATGCGCACAGCTTTGAATTTTTTTCCCCAATCTTCGATTCTGCCGTAGATTTCTTTGATTAGGGTTTTACTGCCGCATCACTGTTTGATTCTTCCCGACTTTTACCGATCTAAGGTCTTGGAAATCTCAGGTAAAGATTGTTCTTTTTTCAAGTAGATATTGTTATTTCTTTTATATTTGGTTTCTGAATTCAAGGATAATTGGGTTTTATATGTCTCTTTTGTGATTAGGGTTTCATCCACAAGATCATCATTCAAGTGTTCCGCTTGTGAAAGTTCTTCGAAGAGGTACTTATGATTCTAAAGTTCCTTTTTTTAATTGCTTACATTCTCTCTAAAGCTTGTCTTTTTTTTTTTCGCGTACCTACAAGTCATGTGGTCTAGTTTGTGGTTAATTTATGTTGACGGCTTCAATTGATCTTTTGGGTTACATTAGGGATTTGTTTGTTTGGTCTGTCTTTGGTCTAGTTTGTGGTTAATTATGTTGATGGCTTCAATTTTTCTTTTGTTTTCCAAGTTTTCTCGGTTCAGTGTTTTGTTTTTCCTATTTTCAGATCCAAGATTATGTCTTGGAGTTAAGTTGAATCATACGACTTTTTTTTTTTCTTGAGTTTCACATTCTTGTTTCTTCATCTGGTTGTGTTTGTTTCTTTTCATGTGCTTGTTTTTGTTTGTTTTGTATGTGTTTACGTTTTATGATCACAACGGGTGTTCACCAACACATTAATGAGGTAATTTAAATTACCTCTCTAACTGTCTCTTATGCCTCGGCTCAGTCTTATACTAATTAAAAGATGAGTTAGACTGATAGATGGTGTTGCCTAAACGATTTGTCCCTTGTTGCCTATACAAATGCCTCGGCTCAGTCTTATGTTAATCATAAGATGAGTATTTCATGAATGAATGAGGTAATTTAAATTACCTCATTCATTCATGAAATACTCATCTTATGATTAACATAAGACTGAGCCGAGGCATTTGTATAGGCAACAAGGGACAGTTAAAGGTAATTTAAATTACCTCATTCATTCATGAAATACTCATCTTATGATTAACATAAGACTGAGCCGAGGCATTTGTATAGGCAACAAGGGACAGTTAAAGGTAATTTAAATTACCTCATTCATTCATGAAATACTCATCTTATGATTAACATAAGACTGAGCCGAGGCATTTGTATAGGCAACAAGGGACAGTTAAAGGTAATTTAAATTACCTCATTCATTCATGAAATACTCATCTTATGATTAACATAAGACTGAGCCGAGGCATTTGTATAGGCAACAAGGGACAGTTAAAGGTAATTTAAATTACCTCATTCATTCATGAAATACTCATCTTATGATTAACATAAGACTGAGCCGAGGCATTTGTATAGGCAACAAGGGACAGTTAAAGGTAATTTAAATTACCTCATTCATTCATGAAATACTCATCTTATGATTAACATAAGACTGAGCCGAGGCATTTGTATAGGCAACAAGGGACAGTTAAAGGTAATTTAAATTACCTCATTCATTCATGAAATACTCATCTTATGATTAACATAAGACTGAGCCGAGGCATTTGTATAGGCAACAAGGGACAGTTTGAGGTAATTTAAATTACCTCTCATACAAATGCCTCGGCTCAGTCTCGTGTTAATCACAAGATGAGTTTGTAAATGAGAAATGGATTGATGGTGTTGCTTAAACGACCTTGTTGCCTATAAAAATGCCTTGGCTCAGTCTTATGTTAATCATAAGATGAGTTTATAAATGAGAAGCGGATTGATGGTGTTGCATAAACGACCTTGTTGCCTATACAAATGCCTCGGCTCAGTCTTGTTTTAATCACAAGATGAGTTTGTAAATGAGAAATGGATTGATGGTGTTGCTTAAACGACCTTGTTGCCTATACAAATGCCTCGGCTCAGTCTTATGTTAATCATAAGATGAGTTTATAAATGAGAAACAATTTGTCCCTTGTTGCCTATATAAATGCCTCGGCTCAGTCTTATGCTAATTATAAGATGAGTATACAAATGAGAAACGGATTGATGGTGTCATTCATTCATGAATGAGGTAATTTAAATTACCTCTCTAACTGTCCCTTGTTGCCTATACAAATGCCTCGGCTCAGTCTTGTTTTAATCACAAGATGAGTTTGTAAATGTAAAATGGATTGATGGTGTTGCCTAAACGACCTTGTTGCCTATACAAATGCCTCGGCTCAGTCTTGTTTTAATCACAAGATGAGTTTGTAAATGTAAAATGGATTGATGGTGTTGCCTAAACGACCTTGTTGCCTATACAAATGCCTCGGCTCAGTCTTATGTTAATCATAAGATGAGTTTATAAATGAGAAACGATTTGTCCCTTGTTGCCTATACAAATGCCTCGGCTCAGTCTTATGTTAATCATAAGATGAGTTTATAAATGAGAAACGATTTGTCCCTTGTTGCCTATACAAATGCCTCGGCTCAGTCTTATGTTAATCATAAGATGAGTTTATAAATGAGAAACGATTTGTCCCTTGTTGCCTATACAAATGCCTCGGCTCAGTCTTATGTTAATCATAAGATGAGTTTATAAATGAGAAACGATTTGTCCCTTGTTGCCTATACAAATGCCTCGGCTCAGTCTTATGTTAATCATAAGATGAGTTTATAAATGAGAAACGATTTGTCCCTTGTTGCCTATACAAATGCCTCGGCTCAGTCTTATGTTAATCATAAGATGAGTTTATAAATGAGAAACGATTTGTCCCTTGTTGCCTATACAAATGCCTCGGCTCAGTCTTATGTTAATCATAAGATGAGTTTATAAATGAGAAACGATTTGTCCCTTGTTGCCTATACAAATGCCTCGGCTCAGTCTTATGTTAATCATAAGATGAGTTTATAAATGAGAAACGATTTGTCCCTTGTTGCCTATACAAATGCCTCGGCTCAGTCTTATGTTAATCATAAGATGAGTTTATAAATGAGAAACGATTTGTCCCTTGTTGCCTATACAAATGCCTCGGCTCAGTCTTATGTTAATCATAAGATGAGTTTATAAATGAGAAACGATTTGTCCCTTGTTGCCTATACAAATGCCTCGGCTCAGTCTTATGTTAATCATAAGATGAGTTTATAAATGAGAAACGATTTGTCCCTTGTTGCCTATACAAATGCCTCGGCTCAGTCTTATGTTAATCATAAGATGAGTTTATAAATGAGAAACGATTTGTCCCTTGTTGCCTATACAAATGCCTCGGCTCAGTCTTATGTTAATCATAAGATGAGTTTATAAATGAGAAACGATTTGTCCCTTGTTGCCTATACAAATGCCTCGGCTCAGTCTTATGTTAATCATAAGATGAGTTTATAAATGAGAAACGATTTGTCCCTTGTTGCCTATACAAATGCCTCGGCTCAGTCTTATGTTAATCATAAGATGAGTTTATAAATGAGAAACGATTTGTCCCTTGTTGCCTATACAAATGCCTCGGCTCAGTCTTATGTTAATCATAAGATGAGTTTATAAATGAGAAACGATTTGTCCCTTGTTGCCTATACAAATGCCTCGGCTCAGTCTTATGTTAATCATAAGATGAGTTTATAAATGAGAAACGATTTGTCCCTTGTTGCCTATACAAATGCCTCGGCTCAGTCTTATGTTAATCATAAGATGAGTTTATAAATGAGAAACGATTTGTCCCTTGTTGCCTATACAAATGCCTCGGCTCAGTCTTATGTTAATCATAAGATGAGTTTATAAATGAGAAACGATTTGTCCCTTGTTGCCTATACAAATGCCTCGGCTCAGTCTTATGTTAATCATAAGATGAGTTTATAAATGAGAAACGATTTGTCCCTTGTTGCCTATACAAATGCCTCGGCTCAGTCTTATGTTAATCATAAGATGAGTTTATAAATGAGAAACGATTTGTCCCTTGTTGCCTATACAAATGCCTCGGCTCAGTCTTATGTTAATCATAAGATGAGTTTATAAATGAGAAACGATTTGTCCCTTGTTGCCTATACAAATGCCTCGGCTCAGTCCTATGTTAATCATAAGATGAGTATACATATGAGAAACGGATTGATGGTGTGGTTCATGAATGAATGAGGTAATTTAAATTAACTCTCTCACTGTCCCTTGTTGCCTATACAAATGCCTCGGCTCAGTCTTGTGTTAATCACAAGATGAGTTTGTAAATGAAAAATGGATTGATGGTGTTTCCTAAACGATCTTGTTGCCTATACAAATGCCACGGCTCAATCTTATGTTAATCATAAGATGAGTATACAAATGAGAAATGGATTGATGGTGTCATTCATGAATGAATGAGGTAATTTAAATTACCTCTCTCACTGTCCCTTGTTGCCTATACAAATGCCTCGGCTCAGTCTCTTGTTAATCACAAGATGATTTTTTAAATGAGAAATGGATTGATGGTGTGGTTCATGAATGAATGAGGTTATTTAAATTACCTCTCTAACTGTTCCTTGTTGCCAATACAAATGCCTCGGCTCAGTCTTGTGTTAATCACAAGATGAGTGTAAATGAAAAATGGATTGATGGTGTTGCCTAAACGATCTTGTTGCCTATACAAATGCCTCGGCTCAGTCTTGTTTTAATCACAAGATGAGTTTGTAAATGAGAAATGGATTGATGGTGTTGCCTAAACGATCTTGTTGCCTATACAAATGCCTCGGCTCAGTCTTGTTTTAATCACAAGATGAGTTTGTAAATGAGAAATGGATTGATGGTGTTGCCTAAACGACCTTGTTGCCTATTCAAATGCCTGCGCTCAGTCTTATGTTAATCATAAGATGAGTTTATAAATGAGAAATGATTTGTCCTCTGTTGCCTATACAAATGCCTCGGCTCAGTCTTATGTTAATCATAAGATGAGTTTACAAATGAGAAACGGATTGATGGTGTGGTTCATGAATGAATGAGGTAATTCAAATTACATCTCTAACTCTCACTTGTTGCCTATACAAATGCCTGCTCAGTCTTGTGTTAATCCCAAGATGAGTTTGTAAATGAGAAACGGATTGATGGTGTGGTTCATGAATGAATGAGGTAATTTAAATTACCTCTCTAACTGTCTCTTGTTGCCTATTCAAATGCCTCGGCTCAGTCTTGTGTTAATCACAAGATGAGTTTGTAAATGAGAAACGGATTGATGGTGTGGTTCACGAGGTAATTTAAATTACCTCTCTAACTGTCTCTTGTTGCCTATACAAATGTCTCGGCTCAGTCTTGTGTTAATCACAATGGTAGTTTGTAAATGAGAAACGGATTGATGGTATGGTGCATGAAGGAATGAGGTAATTTAAATTACCTCTCTAACTGTCTCTTGTTGCCTATTCAAATGCCTCGGCTCAGTCTTATGTTAATCATAAGATGAGTTTATAAATGAGAAACGGATTGATGGTATGGTGCATGAAGGAATGAGGTAATTTAAATTACCTCTCTAACTGTCCCTTGTTGCCTCTACACATGCCTCGTCTCAGTCTTATGTTATTTATAAGATGAGTTTGTAAATCAAAATCGGATTGTGTAGCCTATATATCAAATGCCTCGGCTCAGTCTTATGTTATTCATAAGATGAGTTTGTAAATCAAAATCGGATTGTGTAGCCTATATATCAAATGCCTCGGCTCAGTCTTATGTTATTCATAAGATGAGTTTGTAAATCATAAACGGATTGATGGTGGTGCATGAATGAATGAGTTAATATAAATTAACAGTCCCTTGTTGCCTCTACAAATGCCTCTGCTCAATCTTCTGTTAATCATAAGATGAGTTTGCAAGTCAGAAACAGATTGTGTTGCCTATACTTCAAATGCCTCGGCTCAGTCTTATGTTATTCATAAGATGAGTTTGCAAATCAGAAATGGATTGTGTTGCCTATACTTCAAATGCCTCGGCTCAGTCTTATGTTATTCATAAGATGAGTTTGCAAATCAGAAATGGATTGTGTTGCCTATACTTCAAATGCCTCGGCTCAGTCTTATGTTATTCATAAGATGAGTTTGCAAATCAGAAATGGATTGTGTTGCCTATACTTCAAATGCCTCGGCTCAGTCTTATGTTAATCATAAAATGAGTTTATAAATCAGAAATGGATTGATGGTGGTGCATAAATGAATGTCTGTCCCGTGTTGACTATACAAATGCCTCGGCTAAGTCGGATACTAGTAGTAAGGTGAGTTATATGGTAGTGGATGAATGATTTGGAATTTGGTAATGGTTGGTAATGGATTATTTCCATGTCGTCCATACAAATGGATTGTAGAATACTAAAGTAAGTTTTATCCCAAATTATATGATCAACTTCACAACTATCTTTGTTTCTAATGACTGTTATTTACAATTGCAGGTTTTAAAGCGATTGATTTCTTGGAGCAAAGAAGGTGAGGCTGTTTTCGTTGCTGCTCCATGTTATATTAATATACTCGAGTGAAGTTGCTGATTTTCTCGTTTCTTTTTGGTGTAACTCTTACCAGTCGCTTTTTAGGTTAAGAGTGACTCTAGGAAGGACCTATTACTTATGTGTGGGTGTAAAGTGGCAGATGGAAATGGTGTTATGCTGGTAGGATTCCTCCCAAAATTTTCTAGTTACATATCAGAACTTATCTCGGAGGAGAGAGTTGTATTCTCTTCCATTTGTGTGATATGAATGGTCTTTTCTTTCTGCAAGGTTACTGTTGTTAGAGTCAACACTTGATGGGGTTTGTTGATGGCCAGTATCTCTGGAGACAATGGTGAAGAAACCCTTTCACTGGTTATTTTAGCTACTCTTAAATGTTGTGCTAGTGATTCTTCTGACTCAGCCATATCTTTCCTGGTTATTATTTTGGAACTCAGCCATATGATGTCCTCTTTGTTTTACAGATATTTCACAGGTTACACAAAAAACAGAGGTTAAGGCCTTCAATTTGTTAAAGGGAAGACAAATATTGGTCATGTCGTTGATGATGTGATCAAAGTTGTTACTGTAGCGGTATGTTTCCATCTAAGTCTATTAGGGATCTGGCAGTAAAAATCTTTAACTTGCTTTAGAAATGCTAATACTCGGCTATTGCTGCAGGTTACAATTGTCGTAGACTCATAGTGGCAGTGCCTGACGGTCTTCCATTAGCTATCACTTTAACGTATGTATTTCCTATCTTGGCTATATCAGACTCTTCCACTACTTTCTTGTGGTAGTTTCATACGAGAGAGTTAACTTCTCTTTGCTGATTATTATTTGCTTGTAGGCTTTGGTATGCTTATTTTACCTTCTCACTATGTTACTTGTACGATGGGAGGGAACAATATATGATTCTTTTAGCAGTTCTTTTATACAGGTGCGGAGGCTATCTGCTTGCTTGTGAGGCAATGGGTCCTGCCACCACTATTTGCGGCGATAAAACTGGACCACTAACTTTGAATCAGGTGTGTTTTGTGTTTACAAACATGGGTTCTTGCTCCATTGTTATATATTAGAATAACCCCGATTGTCATGTTTGCAAGCAGAGAAGTAGTCATATGTGGTCCACTAATAGGTTGGATTTCAAGCAATACTGATGAATGCGAAGGAAGCTACAGCAGGTTGAAATTTACTAGAGGGAACACTGGGGACTATCGGACAGTAAATAGAAGGTAAAAAAAAAACAAAAGCTGAGCTAATATTTGAAAGCAAAAATAAATGATTACATCATCAGACTCTTTGGTTTTTGTTGCAATTACTTTCAGGTTTTTAATGGAGGATGACGTATCCTTTTTTCTGGTGTTTTTAGATGCACCAAGTCTAGTATTCATAAATTGAGCTTACAGGTAAAAGAAGTGAGTTAAAACTCTCAAATATTCATAAATTGGCTTACAGGTAAAAGTGAGCTTAAAAAATTGAGCTTACAGATAAAAGAAGTGAGCTAAAACTCCCAAATATTCATAAATTGGCTTACAGGTAAAAGTGAGCTTAAAAAAACTCTCAAATATTCATAAATTGGTTTACAGGTAAAAGAAATGAGGTAAAACTCCCAAATATTCGTACATTGGGTACAAAAACTAAGAAAATATAGTGTTTTAAAGCGCAAAAATGTGGAAAAATTGAATTGTTTTTTTAGCCTTCCTTCCAAACAAAGCACATAAATTATGCTAAGAAGGGAGAGATGCGTTAAAAGATGGTAAGGTTAAGTTCACACTAGTAAAAAAGTTTCTATTGAAGCTGCAACTTGTTTTTCTACCGTAAAAGCAATCCCTACTATAAAAGTAACTCTTGCATGTTCTTTTACATGAGTTGGACTATTAAAGAATCCAAACAATTATGTTATTATGTTAAGGAAATTTAATCGATCATTATCTCTTTATTTTTTTCATTTAAATGGTTTAGATGTCGGTACACGTCACATGATTCCGACACTACTAGATCATCGGTGGTTAGGTTTTACAGTCGCTTTTGTAAATTGTAGGTGCAACTAACCGGAAATGTAACCGTACAACTTTACTTTATGTATATATATGGAATTAACTTATATATTAGCATGCTCATCAACATGGTTTTTGTTTTGTGACGATTTCAATATTTAAAAACAAATAAAAATATTTATTATTATATCAGCGTATTATCCAAAATTTTAACTGTTACTATAAATTCACTTTCAGTATATATGACCACGGCAAATGAACATATACACAATTTCCGAAAGAGCTAGAATTTTCCCGTTACAGGTCTCAATCTGAGAATGGTAAAACGTAAAAAAAGCCTTAAGGTATGTCGATATCAGATGGGTATAAGAATTTTCTTGATTGCTCAATATTTAAAAGTTGCTCAAGTGTTGATGATTGATTAGCATCTAAACTTGTACCAATAATACTTTAGCACCCAAAAAAAAGGTTGAATCATTCATTTCTTCTAAAATAAACGAGACAGCCACAAAATACAATGGTTATCAATAACTAATAATTTTTCGAATTTGTATGCTTATGTTACGTCTAACACGTCATTTAGGTGGTCAAATATACTGTCCTTGTGTAATCCAAACAAAATTGTTCAAGTTGTAATCTTTGTTTGGAATAGCGTTTTTGTTATGAAACGACCGAAACAATCGTTTTCGAAACAAAACAAATTTTCAGTTTCATGAAAGACTTTTCGAAAAAGAGGGAAAATGATGATCATATAGAAACAATCAATTCTTTTTTTTTTTTTTGTCAACAGAAACAATCAATTATCTCAAACCTGTCTTAAAAAAATAATAACCAATGACTATGTAAACGCTTAATTTATAAAGTAGTTCGAAGGAAAAAAAGAATAATAATAATAATAACCAATTATCCTCATTGAAAACCATATATTTGCTTCTTGATTATTTCGTATTCATTTTAAATATTTTCATACTATTGCATATGAGAAAAAATAAATATATCTTAATTTTTAGTAGTATATGAGACTGAAATATATGAAATTGAATTTTCTTTTATGAATATATAGAAAAAAATAGGAGAGGCACACAAATTTCTCATTGCACAAGAAAGAGAAGGAAATGTTGAAGATGATAGAATAGGGTCATTTCAACTGTATTTGAGTTTAATAATGTAATGGACCTAACAATATGAATTAAATGGCCATCTATTTAATTTTTGTTTCAGTGGTGATTTTCCTGATTTCTCAAAGGGAAAAATTAGTATTACATCAATATCCCCTAAGAGATATTACAAAATAAAATAAAATAAAAAGACAAAAATTACTTATTTATATTAAATAATATTATTTGTTTTATTAAATAAATTAAACAAACGAAAAGTTAGAGTAGTATTCATTGTTAATGCAATAACTTAATATTCCTGTATGTACTATTGAGTATTAATGTTGTATGAATCTAACCACTTAATTTGGATGTACAAATTTGTTTATTATGTTAATTAGACGTATTTTCCACGAGATGCTTTGTTTCCAAAGTAGAAAAAGAAATTGTATCAAATTTGCAAAAGCGAAGAACAAAGGTGTAGAGATGGTAGCCCATTCCTATCTTTCTCCATCAGAAAATTCCTAATAATTCAACTTGTTAATTCATTTTTTCTCTATCATTTTACTCATATAATTCGATTAAAATTTGGGTTTCCATTTCATATCCTTTTTTTTTCTTTCCCTGAAACATGTTACTTTAGATGCAAAGCTGTGAAGCCATCACCATAACTACCAAAATCGTACTTGTACTATTGATGGTCCACGATAACTCTAGATGCAAAGCTGTGAAGCCGTCACCATAACTACTAAAACCGTACTTGTGCTATTGATGGTCCACGATAACTCTAGATGCAAAGCTCTGAAGTTATCACCATGTTACTCTAGAGTTGTCTTTTTTCTTCTTAAACTCAATCTGTTAACTTTATGTAATGTTTTAGCCAAGTTTTATTCAATACGTTTAGGTGAAATTATTATAAGATGACTTCCTTGACATTTTCAGTTTGATCCCAACAAAAAAAAGCCTTCCATGACCCCTAAAAAAAGGTGAATGTCAGTTTAAAAATTAAGATGGAGCATACAATGATCTTTTGTTAGGAAAATAGCAGTTAGTAAATCACTAAACCTACCTAAAAAATTGTCACCTAATCCAATTATCTAACAAAGGCCAACCCTATTACGTACGACTCTACTTCGTTTTCATCGCTCCATTAAATTGTTTTACGTTTCTTTAACCAACATATATGTCAACAATAGAAAACTATCTCCAAACTAAGGAAGATTATAGATTAATTTTTTTCTAATTAATAAGTCTTGCTTGACTAACAAAATAAGTCTTCAACTACTAAACTATTGTGATTAGACTTTCATTGTGTGTCTTAGAAAGATGTAGAAAATTTGAGCATATGTATATAAAACAAAAGGAAAAGATGTTAATCTGCTTTAATCATATCATATCGTGTTATATAGTTCTATTATCCTATCATCCACTTTTGACTTATTCAATTAACTTTTAAGTTTCATTACAAAGAGAGGGAATAAAACGATAGCACGTCACCTTGAAATGGATGGTTGTGATTAGATTCACAACTTGCACACACCAAAGAAAACTCGTTTTTCCTCTTGTGCGAAGTTTCTGTCCAACTTCATCTGTCACTCTACGCATACACGGTTCACAACTTCAATATAACTATGCATTTTTATTAGTATTTTCTTTTGTTAACAAAGATGTCATTGGAGAATATATTAATAAGATGACTCGACTTTGAGATCAGCAAAATATTGGTGGTGCATGTGAATTTCAATTTTCAAAACTGATTCAATCAGCGAAGAAATTTTGTTTAAGTTTTTGAAAAATATTGAACATGTAGACCTATTGTAATTACTGACTTAAAATAAAGTATGTTTGTCTCATACGAACAAGAAAAACATGGAAAAAAATATCAAATGATTTTTGGGAAAAAAGCTTAAAAATACCTCATCTATTTTTTATTTGGACGTTTAATACCTCGTCTTTTTTGGTTGGAAGAAAAATACATCATTTAATTAAAACGTGCGATTTAATACCTAAACTAATAAATTTTGTTAGTTTCATACATACGATTTGTTGACAAAAACAAAATTCCGTTTTTACCCTTACTATATCAATTAATAATTAATTTTAAATGATATGACATTATTTTATAAGTTTATTTGAATTAAAATTATTTATTTTAATTACAATTTTGTTTTAAATATTTAAATAAAATTCTGTTTTTACCCTTACTATATCAATTAATAATTAATTTTAAATGATATGACATTAATTTATAAGTTTATTTGAATTAGAATTAATTTTATTTTAAAAATTTTATTTTAAATATTTAAATAAACTTCCATTTTTACCCTTACTATATCAATTAATAATTAATTTTAAATGATATGACATTAATTTATAAGTTTATTTGAATTAAAATTAATTTTATTTTAATTAATTTATAAGTGTATTTGAATTAAAATTAATTTTATTTTATGTTAAATGATATGACCAAGTCTGTGAAAGCGAGAGAGGAGAATAAACATGAATTAGAGTTTGATGAAGATGATTGTATTTTTTTGTAAAACAAAATTGTAATTAAAATAAATAATAATTCAAATAAACTTATAAATTAATGTCATATTATTTAAAATTAATTATTATTTGATATAGTAAGGGTAAAAACGGAATTATATTTTTGTCAAAAAAGCGTAGGTATGAAACTAACAAAATTTATTAGTTTAGGTATTAAATCGCATCTTTTAATTAAATGATGTATTTTTCTTCCAAAAAAAAAAGACGAGGTATTAAACGTCCAAATAAAAAATAGATGAGGTATTTTTAAGCTTTTTTCCCAATGATTTTTCAATTGAATGAGAAAAAACTGGAAGACACACGGATGTATCCAATCTAAATAATCTAAAAATATTATAAGAGGCCTACTATTATAGTTCAAATATATCAAATAAATTCAATAACTTGTTAAAAGGTTTTAAAGGATATAATTTGATTTTTGAAGGATATGATTTTTATGTTTGTTTTAAATACATAGTATATTGGTTTGACAAAAAAAAAAGTATGCAATATTGATGGTTATTATGATCTATAGTAATCTAAAATATTTTTATAACGCAGGCTAGTAGTGGTGAACTGGTGATTCTTTTTGCCAAGTGTTTGGGCTAAAATAAGGGTATATTAAATAGGCTTAATATCTTATTAGCCTGACTTTTTCTTCAGGCCCAATTAACTCTAGATTCTTTTGGGAGCACTGGGAAAGAATTATAAAAACATTAAAATTGCTGAAACTTATGTCGTAAAATAAAAAAAAATATAAATTCATAATCCTATAGTACAGAAACGATATAACGGCGTATATTAAATTATTAATATCACAAGAAATGGACTACAGTGCAACAATTTTACTAGCTAGCTCAACATTTATGATTTACGTATATCACTAAAAGCTAATACAAAACGAATAATACACGTTAGTTAGTAATATAAAGTTGTTATATTCACTTGATTATGGGAAACATTATTCTCAAATCATTTGTATGATTTTGCATAATTGAATCTAAACTTTATGCATTATGTAACTAATCATATTGTATAAATATTTTTTTTCTTCTGGTTTTAGGAACTTTTTGACCAATATAAGTCGTAGAATTTGTGAAACAAGAGATTTATTAAAGGCAAGAATTCACCATGTAATTTAAGACAAAAAATCATATTTAAGGTCTTATTCATAACTTTAATTAAATATTTTTATAGTAATAATGATAATTAGTAATACATTAAAATTTAATTATTGGACGTAAAGTAGAAGGACTACAAGGCAAATTAACGCCGTCTGGTTCCGGTTTACAGTTCAGATCCAAATCCAAGCCCAGTGACCCGACCCGATTGATCCCATCTAACACCCCGTCACGAACGCCGTTACTACTCTGACTCCGTTTCCTCTTCTTAGACGGTAGTAACCTTCGCTCATCATCATAATCATCACCGCCGTTAACTTTCGCAGCCGTTCGTGCCGCCACGTGTACTCTCCGTAATATCTTGAAAAACTCATCAACCTCTTCCTCCGTCACCGTCCGTACGACTTCAGATTTGCTGCCGTTATCTTCTTCTTCTTCTTCTTCTCGCCTCCGTTCATCTTTCATCATCACCGAACTCATTTTTTTTTAGCCAAACAAGAAAACGTCGACGGCGTCGTTTTAGGCTTTAGACAATGTTTTGGCTCATAATACTTTCGGAAAATATAATTGGAACTCTCTTTTATAGAGGCGTCGGTGTGAGATTTGAACGGTGGATATTGTCAGCCGATACAATATATGGACGGTTGAGATTGATTGATGATGAATGACGTCATAGGAGATACGTTTAAGCGAAAGTGTTATGACGTCACGGTTTGATTTGACTTTTGGTATTAAGGAAGTCATCTGTATATTTTTAACATTTAAACAAAGACTAAACAAAAAAATTAAGGAAGACCAAGAAGAAGAAGTTGTGTGAGTTGTGTGATCATGGTTAACGTGGAGAAGATTTTCTTGCGATTTATTTATTTTCTTAGTTTTTATATAAAATATTTCCACTATCATTTTTATATTAAGTTTTGGAATAATTTATAAGTTACTGATTGATATTGGTGTTTGAACTTTTCAATTTTTTGAGCTAATCTAATAGTTGTTTGATACCAAACATTTTAAAAAGCCTTTTAAAAATTAAGACGTACTGTTTTTATTTTATTTTATTTTATTTAAGGAATAAATTTGTTAATATTATTTAGCTGATGTCTTGGTTTCTTTACTAAGTTCGACTCACCAAGAAAACGTCAACAAAGGACTTGTTTTGAAATAACTAAAGCTTGATGAAATAGTCTACGATCGATTCGAGCTGATGGTGAAAGTCGAAGAAGACAAGCAAGAGAGCTTACTCTAAAGTTTGACGTATTAAATTTAAAACTATATGTTGTCAAATATAATTAACTTAGTAGAAGCGGTCTTTCAAGATATCTTTTTTTTGCTAAGGTCTTTCAAGATATCTGACTAATGTAAAAACATGAAATTAGACTGATCAAAGTATTTAATTGGCAGCAAGGATGAATAAAGGACATAGTTTTTTTATTTATAAAAGAAACACGTGTAGAATATCCTTAGAATTATGTAAACTTTAGTTTTTAATTAATGCCGATTTAGCATTTAGCCATTCACAATATTCTTTTTATAAAACTACTTAAAAGAAGAAAATCAGTTAAATACAAAAGAGTGAAAGACCTTCCTCAAACTCATAGTACTAAACAACAAACTGAAGGTTAGGAAAATTTTTTATTTTTTGTAATTAAGAAACTTACACACACTAAGAGTTCAAATTAAATTAGTTAAACAAAGACTTTCGAAACGCACAAACTTTAAAGAAAAATTAAACAAAGACCTNGAAAAAAAAAAAAAAAAAAAAGACCTCACACCATAAGTCAACAACGGGCAGAGCTTTGGAAAATCTTAATATTGGGCCCTAAAAGCTTTTTTAGTTAACAAAACAATGAAATTGGGCTTTATACTAGACCATCTTCAGTGGAAAATGATAGAAAAGACAACTGAAAATGTATTTTTTCTTTTCCTAAACGTGGGTTCGACGTAGGCGGCTAAGCTGTTTCCAACTTTTTCTTTTCCCATATTCCTCCGACCACTACTTGTCCTGCGCTCTATACACACTTGTGTTTTATTTTTCAACACTCTCTATTTGTCTGACAAGTAAATGATAGTGGTATAATAGAATAGATAGATGCTTTATGGTCGTCGATGGCTGATTGAATGTATTAGTCCACATGGTAAAATGTCTACATGTAAAACACCACGTGACACTAATAATACGACACCTGTGTTTGTGTGTGAATGAATGTAAACGATCCTTTTAGGTTTCTTTCTACGGGAAAAAAAACTTCGGAATGAAGTTGACCATCCATTTTCTATACACGTCAATTTGTCGACCCTTTTGTCTATTACTTATACTAATATATGTAGATTTAGAATAGTATGCAGAGAGTTTTTACTTGATTACTATTCTTTATTTTTTTTTGTCAACGACAGTTGAATAAATGTACTCAAATTAATATGTTGCCTTACATATAAAACGTTTTGTTGGAATCGTAATTAGTGGAGCAATTGTATACCACATACTGTTTAATTTGGTGTATGTGGTATACAAAGCTTTTTCTTACTTGTGCAATTGATTTGCATTGGTTTTTTTTCTTCACGTAGGGTAGGCAAATCACATGCATTCAGGCGTGCGTTCACTGTTTTCTTTTTTCTTCTCATATTTCTTACTTAAGTTTTCTTCTTAACAGACAAAAAGTTTAGTACTACTATAGAGTAATTAATAGTTTTATTTAAATATATAGACCCCAAAAAAAAGTAAATAATTTTCCAGCGATTTGACAGTGGCAGTATTATTGTAATTTGTAAATATAAAGGAGTAGTTCAGGCCATCCTTAATGGCAGAACACTTGCTGTGTTCTTACCCAATTCTATTAATAAAAAAAAGAATAATGGCCTTAGATCAAAAATTTCGATCTTAAGTTAGAACTGATCTAATGCCCAGTTCTAACTTATTTCCTGTCTTCTGATTGGTCGAAAAATTGAGAGAATGAAATCATTTCTCTCTGTGGTGGTGACCGATTTTTCATATTCTCGGCTTCTCCGAGCTCTCTCTTCGTTTCTACATCCCGCATCTCCCGTCTTCCGCCGCTGCAGCGTGCGTGTCTACACGGTGGTGCTTTCTCTGTCAATGGCTTAACTCTGACTCGTCGGAATCCGATTGTTTCGATTCGTCGATTCGTTCCTGTTCGTGCAATTGACTCGGACTCGGATCTCCCTCACGAGAATCAGCAGGTGAGGTTTTAACAAAATTTGAGCAAATTATTTCTTCCCGTTCTTGTTATGATTTCGTTGAATTTTGTTAATTTGGTTGTGTATGTTCTTTTTTATTATTGGTGTTTTTGATCTCTGAAAGGGATCTCCAGGTTTTGGTCCAATTGCCTCAGATCATCCTCAATTCCCAAAATCTCTTGGCCGGAAACAATACCGCCCTTTCTGCTGTTCCATGGCGGGTAACTCTTTACTCTTAAAATTATTTATACACAGATAAGTTTGGTTTAGTTTATGGAACTTTATAGAAAGGATTAAGGAAGAAGCATTCATTCTGTTTCTTGAGTGTGAAACTGAACATTTTTTAATACAGGGAATGTTGGTTGGTTTGTTAGGAAACCTTTCTTTGCTTTCTTATTTTGCAAAGAAGAAAGAAAAAGAAGCAGTTATAGTGCAAACGCTGGGAGTGGTCTCTACTCACATTGTGCTTGCTCAGCTCACAATGGTTGAAGCTATGCCTATGCAGTATTTTGTTGCTACTTCAGTTGTTATTACGATGGGTCTCATATTGAATTGTTTGTACTATTTCGGTAAGCTTAGCAAACCTTTGTGGCGATTGTGGGAAGACTTTATCACTATTGGTGGTCTCTCTGTTCTTCATGGGTGTTTTTGAATTCGAGAAGTTTGCAGCTGGAACTGAGGTATGAGCAACTAAACACACATAAACCCCAATCACCTTTATTATCAAAATCCATCCGTCTTCAACATGTCTCTTTGTTGACCAAAGAAACCCAACTTAACTAACCCGATCTCTCTTGTATTGTTTCACCATCAGGCTGTAGCAAAGCAGCTTGCAGAACTAAGCGGAAAGGGAGTAACCACAATCATTGGAGGAGGTGACTCTGTGGCTGCCGTCGAGAAGGTTGGTTTGGCTGACAAGATGAGTCACATCTCTACCGGTGGTGGTGCTAGTTTGGAGCTTCTTGAGAAACCTCACGTTGGATTTGATTTCTCTTTTGTGTTGTTATATGTATAACAAGTTGTTTTCATGGTTTTCACTATATATTTATTCTAAGAACACTATAATTAGTTTCCCCATTTTTTTATCTATGATCTTAACAATAGATCTTAGATTATTTTCACTATATATTTAATCTAAGAACACAAAAAAAAATTCTCCCATTAAGGATGCCCTCAAGACGAATGTGGGTGTGACAGTCAGTCACTAGCGATAAGAAAAAAAAGGCTGTGAACACGAAAAAAACAAATTGGAAATCACGAGTTCTTAACATTTTATATTTTATGAAATCGAAAGAAAAGGACACTTTTGATTTATATATTTATATTTGTTATTTCAATGATAAAAGTGGTTTAAACGTTTTAACGGATTGAATCGTAATGATCAATGAACCTTACGTGACACAAGAGTCGCAAAATTTGAAGGTGATATATAAACGAATTTGCAAATTATTAGAGTGATCAAGTTCATGACTTCATGTTATGTACTTAATTATGTTATTGATCAAATATTGTAACCCCATGTAAAAGATGAATATGTAACTTAACAGTTAACCCAAACCAAAAAAAGAACATTGACTTAAATGAAAAGTTCGAGTATGGGGAAAAAATTAAATTGATTGAGTTATTCGAAACAGATTTGAGTTGTGAATTATTCTCATTGTAATTACGTCCACTAAAGATGGGAAGAAGACTTGTGAATTATGATGGAAAAGTCCATCGGTTGGTAGCAACTAGCAAATGTGGGGAGATGTGACAATCCTCCACGTTCGAAATTGTTCTTCTTTGGCTCAATCAAGACATGGAAAAGTAAACTACCTCTTATGTAATTAATTAACCTCCCAAATTGTCAGATTAATTAGTGGATTTGAATTACACTCCTCGGTCTTTTTATAACATATTTTTTTGTCGAATCCATAATTAATGTTTTAAAATTAAAACTAGCAAGAGTCAAGTTAGAAAAATGAATTATCATATTAAGAATACAAGTATACAACACATCAAATACAATATGAGTAAAGTTACTTGTCAGTCAGTAGTCACTCTCTATTTTTGTATTTAAACTAAAAACGAATAGTTTATTATTTGTATTTTAATAATACAGTATTTCTCTACTTCACAGAGCCAAAGACCTACAGTGCAGTAGCAGTGACAAGTAGTTGTCATGTATTATTATTAAAATATATACATATTTTTTTGGGAAAAAAGGCAGTATTATCTTCACAAACTAAAAGCATTTTATATACCATCTGTCCATAATAAAATTCCAAAAATAGTATGTTTTGTTACCGTATGGTAAAAACCAATCTGAACATATAAAAAACAGTCATCGTCTTCCGTCGTTGAATTAAAAGAAGAACAAAAAGATAAAGGAAAAAAGATGGCTAACTACATGAAGTATTGGAGAATGCATGGTCACACATGCCAAGTATAATATTGTATCATCAACTACACGAAGTATATGTATTGCATGGCCACATGCATGAACTATATGACGTTATGTGGTTAACACCATAGACATACAATCCGGTACACCGGTCGAATGATTCCGGCAAAGACCGACATTGACTCCGGCGTTGACCAACATTGACCAAAAAAAATTGTGTTTTCTATTAAAAAACAAAATAATAAATTATTATATTAAATTATATATGGGTTTTTATGATTAGAAAACACATTCTATTCAATATCTAATTATTTCTATATCTCTAATGTATTCATTCTTATAATTAGTTACTTTTATTTTTGAAGCTAAACTAATAGTTAAATAAAATTATTAATAATTATTTTCAAGAAATATATATATATATATATAACATATGTAATTATTAATGATTTTATATATATAAATCTCTGATCATCATATTATTTAAAATTTTAAATACTACAAGAATCAATAAAATCAAATTCAACTATTTTCATTAGAAAATAATATGCAAAAGATTTGAGTATATGACTCTTTACTTTAAAATTTGCATGGTAAAGAGTATACAAAATTTTAGATACTCTTTGGTATAAAAAAAATTTACATACTCCTAATAACATGTAAACAATAACAAAAAAATTAACACTATTTACTTTTAATAGATAAAATATAATGATACATAATTATTTTCAATATATAATATAAGGGCATTTGCAAAAATCCTCTTATTCTATATCCTTTTGCAAACATATCCTAAAATCAAGATAAAATCTATTAATATCTTGAAAATAATTATTAATTATTTTTATTTAACTATTATTTTAGCTTTAAAAATAAAAATTAATTAATTATAAGAATAAATACATTAGAGATACCTAAGATATTTAGATATTGAATAGAATGTTTTCTAATCATGAAAATTCATAAATAATTTAATATAGTAATTTATTATTTTGTTTTTTCATAGAAAAAAATTAAAATAATTTTTTTCGGTCAATGTTGGTCAACGCCGGAGTCAACGTTGGTCTTAGCCGGAATTATTTGACCGGTGTACCGGATTGTATGTCTATGGTGTTGACCACATAACGTCATATAGTTTATGCATGTGGTCATGCAATACATATACTTCGTGTAGTTGAGGATACAATATTATACTTGGCATGTGTGACCATGCATTCTCCAATACTTCGTGTAGTTAGCCATCTTTTTTCTAAAGATAAAACAAAGAATTTAATTTTCATATACGTTTTTTTTTCCTTTTACGTTTAATGCTTTTATGAATTTTTTCTCGAGTAAAGATGTTATTAAATTTTTATTGAGATCTGTGTTTGAACAAAAAAGAAAAAAAAAAAAGAAGTAATTTTAACGTCTTTTTTATTTACTTAATTCATCGTTTTCTTAAATTTCTCATGAGTTACTTTTTTTTTATTTCCGACATAAATTAAAAGTTTTGTCTTTGGTAATAGAGAGAGAGAGGCCAGAAAAAATCTTGGCCATAGATTTATCATCTGTTTCCGATTCGTTTTGATTCTTACTTTATCTTCTTCTTCTTCTTCTTCTTTTTGAATCTTCTATCTATCTCTTCTCACTTTTCTTTTTCACTTTTGGGGAAGCTCAAAGAGCTGGGAGGAGTGAGAGAAAGAGAGAGAGAGAGAGTGAAGGTTCTATTGAAGTCGCCGGGATTGTTTTAAACCGGAGCTCCGACTACTCTTCTCTCTCTCTTCTACTGTTCTTTCTTCTTCGTCTTCTTTAATCACTTCATGCTCTGTTTTCGAGTGTTTCTCTTATTCATCAAACTGTTTCTACTGGCTCTCCTAGTGATTGATTTCATCGATTTCCATGCGTTTAAGGCCTAAAAGGTAACTGGGTTTGCTAAAGTTTGTTACTTTTTACGATTTTCATAATTGCTCTGTTCGAATCTTAAGTGGGTTGGTTTGTTTCATTTTCTTCTTCTGGTTATTGAATCAGGACTTGTTCTGGTGTAAACAATTTTGAAGGACGTTTCTTGTTCTTGTTCTTGAGATTTTGAGGCTTTTTTCGAATTTTGAGAGAGAGAAAAATTTAGGGTTTTTGAGGGGAGATTGGTTTTGAATTTTCGCACACCAAGTGTTTGATAAAATGGCTGAAAGAAAGAAACGGTCTTCTGTTCAAACCAATAAACCCTACAAAAAACCCATGAAGAAGAAGTCTTTGCAGCTAAATCACCTCCCTGGTTTATCTGAAGATTTGAAGACTATGAGAAAAATCCGTTTCGTTGTGAATGATCCTTACGCTACTGACTACTCATCAAGCGAAGAAGATGAAAGAGCTCAGAGAAGGAAACGTTACGTCTGTGAGATTGACCTTCCTTTCGCTCAAGCATCCGCTACTCAAGCTGAATCTCAAAACTCGTTTTGTCAGGAGAGTACTAATAATAATAATGGTGTAAGCAGAACCAAAACCAAAACTTCAGCTTGTAGCAAAAAGGTTTTAAGCAGCAAACCCACTAGTGTCTCCAAGCCTGTTGGTGTTAGGCAGAGGAAATGGGGTAAATGGGCTGCTGAGATTAGACATCCAATCACCAAAACAAGAACTTGGTTGGGTACTTACGAGACGCTTGAACAAGCAGCCAGTGCTTATGCTGCTAAGAAGCTTGAGTTTGATGCTTTGGCTGCAGCCACTTCAGCTGCTTCCTCTAATAATGTGTCTGAGAATGCTCTTTCGGATTCGAATATGTCTGGTTCTCTGATCTCAGCCACAGGGTCTAATGTTGAAGCTGTGTCAAGCAATAATCTTGACAAGAAGCTACTTGACTCGACCATCGATCAAGAAGCTGGTGAATCGAAGAAAGCGAGTTTTGGTTTTGATTTCGCGGATCTGCAGATTCCTGAAATGGGTTGCTTCATTGATGAGTCCTTGATCCCTAATGTGTGTGAGCTTGATTTTCTCTTAACTGAAGAGAACAACCAACTGTTGGATGATTACTGTGGGATAGATGATCTGGACATCATTGGTCTTGAGTGTGATGGTCCAAGCGAGCTTCCAGACTATGATTTCTCAGACGTGGACATCGATCTTGGTCTCATTGGTACCACCATTGACAAGTTTGGCTTCGTTGATCACATTGCAACAACTACTACCACCCCTCTTAATATCGCGTGCCCATAAGTTTTGCAGCTAGGTGTTACTATTAGCTATAGGAGCAAAAGTAAAAAAAGCTCTTTGTTACTCGGTTTTGTCGTTAAGTTATTACAGTATAGCAGAGGCAGTTAATCTCAGGGGAAGCAAAAAACCCCTTACAGATAGAAGCAGATGCAGTTTTGTGTGTTGGTGTTACTAAAGAAAGTTTTGTTGACATAATGGTTTTTTGATATTGTGGAGAAGATAGAGAGTGGTGAGAACGAAATTGTAACCTCAGGTGAAAAGCCTTTTAGATGTATTCTATTTCGTAAGCTCTCTCGATCTTTGTAAGTTTTGCCTATTGAGAGTTATTGATATATGTATGTGAAAACTACTTTATTGTTTTCTGCTACATGCATAGAACTATAGAAGGTTTCTACTTAAGACTTAAGAGGATATAAACTGAAGTGGTTGTCTAAGTGAAATGTAAAGCCTTTTGTGTGGGTTTAGGCTTATCTTCTTTTGAATTATATCAATAAAGTTTTCTTAAAAAGTTCGACATAAGAAAACAAGTGCATATGGTCCAAAGTATATGTGAACAACAGAGAGGTTAATGGGTTTGGTTGATGGTAACAGTAGCACCAATGATCACCTCTCTAATTGCGTTGGTTCTTTTATCATTTCAAATATAACATTTTTTGTTATTATCTTGTTTTCTTTAAAGCAAACCTTTGCGTATATTACAAGTCTTGCCAAAATTTTCAAACTTCTTCCATCTTTAATTAAAGATTATAATTTGAACTGTTTTTAGTCAATTCAGTTCTTTTGTTTGTGTCAAGCTATCTCTCAATTTCAGACTGTAGCTCCATTTGGATTTTATTAGTTTCGTTTATGGATATATATTGAACGTGCATATTATCATTTTTTTTTTTGAAGAATTAAAATGAATTCTTAAGATGATGACAGAAAAATAAAATGAATTCTTAAGACTTCTACTTTTCTTTGGAGATTTGAGATTTAACATGCTCGAAGTCGATGTATAATTTTGATTTTTATTAAGTGGCTATTTGTGGTTGTCATTATCATTCAATAGAAATTCTTATGAAGTCGTGGAAGTTAGTGATTTCGACTAAAGTCTAAATGATTTGAAAAAAAAAAAAAATTGTTATTACATCCAACAGTCAGCTACATAGTTACTTCTGGATAGATCATTTGCTAACCACGTCCATTATATATATATATATATATAGTATAACTTATTCCAAAAAAAAAATGATCCAAGATGTTAAAGAAAAAATAAATCGATCTGTTCTGAGATGGAAGAAGAACAATAGGTTTTGTAGGTTACTGTAAGCCCAAGGCGCTCAAATTACAAATTGGTTTTCTTTATCGGGCTAGTGAGCTATACAATAGTCCAGTGCCAATAGAGGACTATATAAGGCTAACATTTACATACACATTGTTTACCTTAGGATGTTAATGTTGTGAGTCTACTATAAACTTTTCAATAGCAAGTTTATTTTACTAATAATATTTTTACATAACAGTCCAAGTTCTACAGCCACAACTTATTGGTAATTTGTATCGGTTTTAACTGTTCTAGTATCGCTTAGCGTTTACTTTACTAGCTAAAAAAATTATACCGTTTTATGTTACCAAAACCGTAAGTATGTGAATAATATTTATGATTTCCTTTAGTATTAGATTTCAGGAAAAGGAAATAATTATTTCTTACGCAATAATATAAGTTGTCGAGAAAGATGACTAAAATATATTCTATAGCATTTCAGATTAATTCATGTCGAAGGTAATTGCATATGTTGTACGTTGTAACCTCAACGACCACAACGAACGACCAAACCCTTTTTTACCGCCGTTGAGTCTACGATGATGCTAACTTGTAATCATATTATAAGAATGGTTGAACAAACCTTAAGCTACTTGTGTACAATGTCTCAATAATTTACTACCAATTCAAAAATGTGTCAGGATTCGTCAAAAATGTAATTGACAATATTAAAAGATTCAGATAAAAATATGGTTTTATTTTAAAAATGTTGGGCCAACAGCGGTGAAAACCATTCCACATACAAGTACCACATATGCTTTGCTTCAAAGTCAAGGCACAAGAAACGTGCATCGTTGACCCACCAAACAATACCATGCCGGAGACTTATAGTTCAATTTCAACATTCAAAGATCGAAATAGAGAAATGAAAATTAGGTTAGGCTCTCAAGATTTATTCTTATAAAAAGACGAGAAGAATCACATACAAAAATTAAACTTTTTGAGAAAAATTGAAGCAAGTCGCAATTCTTATAAAAACTATATTGTAAAAAATGTTTTAAAATAAAAAGGAGAATGTGAAAACATTCTATTCGATTGGTATTTTATAAATTTATAACTAAAAAAATTCTCTTACAAATACTTTAAGAATGAACTTTGATAGTTTGGCTATGACTTTAAGATATACCTTTCACATGACAAAACGTATTGTAGCTTTGACAACAACTAAGACCAACTTTTCTGCACATGTTAATGTTATCGGTCTCTATTAAATTCTACTTCATAATTTTTTTTTTTAAATACAATTGTTTTCTTTCATGCCTGCATTTACGGCTACATCTTTGCCACACCTGCTAACTAATCTTGGTCGATACAAAATTAATGTTTAGATCCTTTTCATATTTTGTAATGCCACGTATAAACATATATGTAAACAACATAATAAATTCCATTTCATGATATATATATATTTTTTTTCCATTTCATGAGATTTAATACTCGTTTCTCGAGTAGCTCTTTATCTTAGACAAAACAAAATGTTATTACTTTTACGTTAATGAACTTAATTAGGTAACGAATTGTGAAAACTCGAAACTCTAAAAAAACAATACATAATTAAAGTGTGAGCCAAGAAACGTATAGGGTTTCACTGGTAAGGGTATACCGCTTTGATAAATTAATAATCATCAAAATGCTATTTATAATGAACCTTTAAATTTTAGCGATAAAGGAAGAAAAAAACTATACTTTCAATTTTCTGATATTGTTTTCTCGTAATGATATTTTGTAATTTTAAGCTAATTTTTTACTGTTTCTTTTACATACTAAAAATTAGTATCTACAATTTTCTTTTAGTAACTAAATGTGAGTTAGATAATTGAATTTAGTAGGTAAAATGATGAAAATTAAGTTGATGTACGCATGTTTAATGTGTTTTCGGTAGAAAAAAATACGTAAGAAATTTCTGTATTTGTTTGACGGTGGAAAATAAAGGAATTAATTAAAATTTTCCGTCGGCAAAGTTTGAAGTTAGGAATAATATTTATTATTATTACAGATTAGAGAAACGCGTCAACACAAAAAGATTATATTCTGAAGAAGAAAAGAGTTATATATATTATTTATTACATATAGTGGGCCTAGGCCAAGCCCATTATCCAAACATATAAAGAGTAGAGCGAAACATGAAGCATCCGTTGTGGTTTTGATAGGGATAAAAAAAAGACACAAACGCGGCGTTGTTTTTTTCCGACAAGAAAAAAGATTCAAAATTTTCTCGGGAGAAGGTTTTGTCTGAATCATTTCTTTCGAGAAGTTTTGAGTTTTTCCTTTTGAAAAAATGGGTTTAGAGAAAAAATCTGCATTGTTGGAAGATTTGATTAAGCAATGCGGTGGTTGTGCGGTGGTCGACGGTGGTTTTGCTACCCAGCTTGAGATTCACGGCGCCGCTATTAATGACCCTTTGTGGAGTGCTGTTTCTCTCATCAAGAATCCTGAACTCATCAAAAGGGTTTGTAAAATTTTCGATTGTTTTTTTTTTTTCTCGTTTCCAAATTTTTGATTTTACCCCTAATTTTGAAAAGTTGTGGTTTTTAGGGTTTGCTATAAAGATTACAAAGCTTGAAACTTTTTTGATTCTCTTATTGTTAAAATTGAAATTTGAGATTTTGGGTTCAAGTGATTATTAGTGTAAACGCAGATCTCTGTTATTTTTTCCCAATAAGTTCGAGAACTTTTAGTTTCTGGGGTCTGAAGATTTGGATAATAATGGATAAAAGTTTGGTGATAATTTTGAATATAGGTTCACATGGAATACTTGGAAGCTGGTGCAGACATTGTGGTTACTTCATCTTATCAGGTAATGACAAGCAACCCTAATTTTTATATTTATTTTCATTCTCTTTCTTGTTTGACAATCTATCTGATGAGTAATTTCTATTGAGTAAAAGATTATGACGACAGAAAGTTCAAGATTTGTAGACTCACAACTTAAAAAAAAAGATACTTTTCTTCAAGATTGAACCTTTTTGATGTTGTAAAGATTACGAAAGTTAGGATTTTTAATTAGTTAAAATATATAGTCTGACTTCAGTTTGAAAGTTTTCATTTTTGGCTTACGGGGTTTGTTTACTTTTACAGGCTACTATCCCGGGGTTTGTTTCGAGAGGTTTATCGACGGAAGAGAGCGAGTCTTTGCTACAGAAGAGTGTAAAGTTAGCTGTTGAAGCTCGTGACAAGTTCTGGGACAAAGTGAGCAAAATTACAGAACATAGCTATAACAGAGCTCTTGTAGCTGCTTCTATTGGAAGCTATGGAGCTTATCTTGCTGATGGCTCTGAGTACAGGTACTCTTTTTAAGAGTAGATTGTGATATTGGTTTTGAGAAGTTACGTTATAGATGATTTGAATCGTAATAGTTAGTTAATGTTTGTCCAATATTCTTCTTGCAGTGGAAACTATGGTGAGAATGTGAATTTGGATAAACTAAAAGACTTTCACAGGAGAAGACTTCAAGTCTTAGTGGAAGCTGGTCCTGATCTTCTTGCCTTTGAAACCATACCGAATAAACTCGAGGCTCAGGTTTGCTTTTTGTCCACTGAAAAGATTGTTTCTTACAAAAATGTTGCTATCAGTCTCTCTCTCTCTTTAATATTTGCAAGTCTCTCTTCAAATTCTCAGGCGTGCGTTGAGCTTCTGGAGGAAGAGAATGTAGAAATCCCAGCATGGATCTGCTTCACATCTGTAGATGGTGAGAAAGCTCCATCAGGTGAGAGCTTTGAGGAATGCCTCGAACCTCTTAACAAAAGCAACAATATATATGCTGTTGGCATTAACTGTGCGCCTCCTCAATTCATCGAAAGTCTTATTTCCAAATTCGCCAAGGCAAGTAGTAGTAGTTGTTGAAACTTCTCTGGTTGAGACTGTATAGCAAAGTAACATTGAGAATCTTACTTTCTATGTTATTTTCTTTCTTTTCAGCTGACCAACAAGGCTATCGTTGTTTACCCGAATAGTGGAGAGGTTTGGGATGGAAAAGCCAAACAATGGCTGGTATGTTGTTTTCTCACTTATTTGTATCTAATTTCAAAACTAAAATGTATTCGTAGAAGACATATCAGTATGAGTTAATCACAGCAGCAGCCATGGAAATGCTTACTACAGTGATGATTTCAGTCAAAAGGGTCAAACTGCGTCTGAGCAACCCATCTGATTCTTGATTGAATGGAAAAAAAAGTTTAAGTCTTTAGTATGATCTATATAAATCTGACTGTTCTGTGCTGATTTTGTGTGAATTTGGCAGCCATCACAATGCTTTGGTGATGATGAATTTGAGATGTTTGCCACGAAATGGCGTGACCTTGGAGCTAAACTCATAGGAGGATGTTGCAGGACTACACCTTCAACCATTAAAGCTATCTCCAGAGATTTGAAAAGAAGATGAGTTTTTCTGAGAAGAAGATTAAAGATTCTTTCAAACTTGTTAACTAGCTTAATACCTTGACCATTTGTTAGGGCTATCTATCAGTGTTCTTGTTGTTCAAGTTTTCTTTGTTGTCTGATTATATGCATCGGTAAACTAGGCCTTGGGCTTTTTATATGTAAAAGCCCATAGTTGTCTTTTTATTATTAGTTATCAAAATTGCCCGATTTGAATTTTTAATCCAGCAGAAGCTGCAGAACAATTTAATTAACAAAGTTTTTAGAAAGTGATTATGCTGTTGATGAAACCACCAATATCAGAAGCATAACCAACGACATATGGTAACGAATTATTTACAGTTTTGCACCATATAACTATATATATGACCCATTTCGGCACAACATATATTTTGCCTATGTAATAATTTGTTTTTCAAATGTATACCGATTTTGTAGTCAAGATTTATGTCAGCAAAATTGTTTAGTGTATATCTAAAATAAATAATGTATATTATGTCAGCAAAATTGTTTGGTGTATAGCTAAAATAAATAATATGTTTACTTATACGATCATTTGAAAATAAAAAAGATTAGGGAATATGCACTAGATACCACAATTTTCAAAAGTATTTAAGAAACTACCATAGGACCCACAATGCATTCTCTCTCTTTATGTACAATTACTTTTATACCCATTATATATATTACATGTTATTTGTTTAAATATTATGTAATTTTTGTTTTGTGAACGAAATTATATATCGGTTTGGGTTCACAAATGAAATGGTTAGGATTTAAATTTTATAATTAGAATGAAATTATATGTCGGTTTGGGTTCATAAATGAGATGATTAGGGTTTAGATTTTACAATTAGAACGAAATTATATATCGGTTTGGGTCCACAAATGAAATGGTTAGGGTTTCTATTTTACAATTAGAACGAAATTATATGTCAGTTTGGGTTCACAAATAAGATGGTTAGGATTTAGATTTTACAATTAGAACGAAATTATATGTCGGTTTGGGTTCACAAATAAGATGGTTAGGATTTAGATTTTACAATTAAAACAAAATTATATGTCGGTTTGGGTTCACAAATGAGATGGTTAGGGTTTAGATTTTACAATTAAAACGAAATTAGATGGTTAGGGTTTAGATTTTACAATTAAAACGAGATTATTTGTCGGTTTGGGTTTACAATTAAACGTTATTTAGTTCAATATAACATGTAAAATATAAATATTACATGCTATTTTAAAAAATCACACCAAATATTTCACTCTTTCTATCTAACACTAAAACAGAAAAGGGTGATTATGTCTTTTCACTCAAAAAAAACATGGACCCTATGCTATTTTCCAATGAAAAAATGTTGTTGTGGTATTCTCTTAAATAACTATCAAAATTGTGGTATTCTCCTAATTAACCCAAAAGATTATTAAGATAGATACAAAAATCAGTAAAGATTAATGGTTTGTAAACAAATTATGTCATCTAATATTTTAGATCCACCAAGGTTGTAAGCACTTTTTATTAATCATCTGATGATGATCCATCAATTATTACATACAAAGACGAACACAATCCGTTTAAAGGCTGGGATATAAAGTGTGTGCTTGGCACAAATGAGTGACCAACAATTTCAACACATTTGGATAAAATCAATATGATAAAAAAAAGTTTTTTTTTTTAAATTTTTTTTGTCTTTGATTTCTAAACAAGCAAATGTTAAAAAGGATAAATTAGCATGACTTGTTCCTACCGAATTGCACTGCATTACTTATGTAGATAATATTTCTCAAAATTGGTTTATTTGAGTCAATTCGTTATAGTTGTTAACCAAAAAAAATTAACATTTAATCCATATATTTAATTTTAAATAAACAAAAACTAAATTGTACAAATTTAAATGTATAAATGAGGTATACATTATATTTAGAGTTACTATTTTTTTTACAAAGATATAATTTTGTAATATGCATAATTTGATATGAAAGAAAATAATAATATCTTTTGATTATTGTGAAAAAGGTTATGATTCACCAAAATTCAAAAAAGAAAATTAAACAAATAGTATTCATATTTATTATACATCAAGATTTTTTATATGAACAGAAAAAACAAATTACTAACCGTACATCATGTGAAACAAAACATTTTAACGTTTAAGGTAAGACAATACAATACTTACATAAAACTTTGAGATATCGACCGACTCTATACCCTTTATTAGTAGTTCAAGGAAATAATATAGTTGTACTATAACCAATATGTTAATAAAAACCAGATATTTTTCTTGTTATAGGGGGTTAAAGTTTCATATAATTATTATTTTTAAAACCAATTAACTTATAAGGATATATAAATCTGTAAATGTCAAAAACTTATATCATCATACAAGATATTGTGGCTAACATTACTGTATAAATGAAGATCACAACCAAAAATTATGGCTAAATACTAGTATTACATTTATTATAAAAATATAAAATATATTATTGCACACTTGCATAATACATTTGTTGTCGTAAACCTGTTTCTTATTTTTTTTGGTAATAATCAGAGCTTCTCTATATTTCATATGAAAAAATTTATCAATGTGTTATCTCTCTAAATGTATTTAGAAACTACTGTTAGAATTCAGAAATGAGCATTTGAAAGAGTCAAAGAGATTCTAAAATCCAAACAGAAAGGGACAAAGAGAAGACATGAAAACGTCTTCGCCGCATATTACGTGGCGCTTCAAACATTGGGTTACTCTGTTTCTCATAAAACACCCAAATTCGAGACCTCTTTTTCCTAAACTTTATTCTGCAAAACATTTTAGTTAGCTTTCATTTTTTATATTTAAATGCTTGACTTCGTGCTTGACTAAACTAGAATACAATAATCAAGTGGAATTAAAATGGAAGAATTTCGAAAACTACAAGTCTTACCCTTACATTACAAAACGAATGCATAGTTTTTACCCAAAAAATGAATGCATAGGACTTGTTTTGACCAATGGTTTGAGGAAACGGTAAGTAAAACTAAAAATCAACTCTTGTTGCTAAAAAAATTATCTGTTTATAATACCTAAAATTACTATAAAATATTTAATTTAAAAATTTCTGAAAATTTTATGCTAAAAGTATTACAAATATATTGGGTGATTAACATGGGAATAGATAAATTAAGCATGACTGTTTATCGACACCATTTCTCTCTTAAATAAATAGCTATTGCCTAAACCTGATTACTCGTGGGGTTTAACATAAACAAGTTTACGTATTATTTTAGATAAAATCTCGTAAGCTTTTAGTAGGTCTCGTGGATTTCAGTTTTACTTATTTCCATAAAACTTTTAATTTTGGACATTGTAATCGATTACAACTTTACAAGTTGTCCCCGTTTGATTTTATTAAGAATTTGTACGGTGGAGTTAAAAAATATTATGTGAAGTGTAAAAGAATAATTCCAAACGCTACCGTCCATACCATTTCTTTTATTTATATGTTTTTTTTTTATCATTTTGTGACTGTCAAAAAAATCCAGATGTCTCGTCTCACTAACTTCGCATCTAGTCTGCAAATCCCAATGGTAATTAACCCTTTTCTTTTTTTTACCTTACGTTAATCAATCGATTTATAGAATTATCTGTGATCGGTAGACAAATGTGTGCATCAGAATGATTTGATCTTTACCAAAAAAAAAAAAAAGAACTAATGCCATAATGATTTTACGTAAAATTTTGTGTTTCCCTTTATCCTATTTACCGAGTGACCTAATACAATATATATATATATATATATATATGTATATATATGTATATATATGCTCATGTTTATTATTTAAGTTCAAATTTCATATTTTTTTTTCAGTAATTAAATCAAAAAATATATGTGGCAGAAATGTAAAAAATTCGGTTTCAAAATTTACTGTTTACATTGGAATTATAGAACTGCATTTAACCATTAAAAAAAACTCTAATACTTAAACATATATATTTATTTAGGTAGGGTATTCAGAAAGAATAAAAACAGGTCTATAGTTATTAATCAGACAAATTTGACTCTAGAGCCTTTTAGGTTGGGGAAAAAGGAAAAGCTTTTGGATTGGGTCAGTGGTAAAAGCAAACAGCTTTTTGTGACATATATATAATATAATACATTACGGTCAGCAGCATTACACTTCCTGCTGGAGCAAGTCAACCGATCTGATGGCTGCTAAACATCTTTCCATGCATAATTTTGCATTTTGCTCCCCAAATTTTCTTGCGGTGGTTTACTTTTGATTATCGTTGCAAATAAGTGCATATACTGTATATAAGTAACACATTTTGAAGTTATATTATCCTTGACTATGCAATTGAATATAGTTAACTTGAGTATGATCCGTGAATATTTATATGATATAGAATCTCCCGCGGTTTGGTGAAAAATATAAGAATGTATAAAAACATATTAAATCACACAAACATTCTGATATACCAAAACCATCTCTCTCTCTCTATATCCATCAATGTCATAGATTTACTGTTTACCACATACTGTATATACAACTATAAAATATCTATGAATGTGTAATAATTGGAACATAGTTTTAACCAATGATATTTATATAGTATTAATCTGATTCGCTGGTAATGAATTTAATATCATCAGAGGTGACGAGTACCAAGAAGAAATGATCAGAAATACTTATTTTAAATTCAGGACCCTGTCTTAAAATGTAAACAACAAAATATTAGGGTTTTATATTCTTCCTCTTCTTAATTAATAGTATTTGCAGAATCAAAATGTAGAAAGCAGTATAAAATTTATACTATAAACTATAATATTGCAAAGGAAAAATTAATTATATATATGAAATGTTTATAGATCAGTGTTTAAAATCTCCAAAATACCCTCGTTTTTCCCTTACATAAACAAGAAAAACGTGGGTATTTTGGGTAAAATACACTAGTTGATTGATCATTAACAAAAACAAGAAGAAAATAAAGATATAATGAAAGAAAAGAAAAAAAACATCAAGAAACTGCTTCTACTAGTTATGCAGAGGATCCGGACAACTTGGTACCATTCTTTTACTGTCACTGATCCCTTTTCCGACAAAAGAATCCACCGGAGAAAGTTTTCCGGCGCCGAAGTACTTCTTCATTAGATCTTCTTGTATCTTAGCCGGAGCCGGAGTTTCTAGAGATACCCGAATTGCCCCTACCCGTGAATATACACAGAAGAGATGGAGTAGAGAAGAAAGCAAGATCACCATTAGTAGAGTAGTAGTCAAGGAGCTTCTCCATTCTCGAGCATGAGTCATATCCCAAACATAAAAAACCCTAACATAAACATAAAGTTGTCTTCTTGATTAAACCCTAATCATCAATATTTCTCTCTTTCTCTCTGTCTTCTCTTCTCTGGGTTAGATCTATCTTTTGTGACTGTTTCTGAATTTGAGAGAGAGAGAGAGAGAAAGGGAGAAAGAGAGATTGTAGTTTTGTTTTGTGAGAAGAGGAGTGGCTTTCATGCAAATTTGAATGGCCCACGTGAATGGGTATATATAAATACAAGACAAGATCTGAGTATTTATTAATTTAGATTTTTTTTTTAGTTCTATTATTACTAGTACATATTTCACATATCTAATTATGATTAACAGTGGTATAGTACTATTATTGGTGTTTGTGTAAATATTATTTAAGCCAGTACGAGCATATGTAAATTATTGATTATTTCAAACAGATTTGTCTCTTATATTATGGAATTTTTCAAGAATTACATATCTTTGTTTTGTAATTTTTGTATTGGTTCTTTAGACATAAGGGAAAACATAAATTTGAAGAAACCAATAAATGCATCACCCACCAACGTACTTACCCATTTTTGGAATGAATTTCAAATTGTTGTCGTTTTGGAGTTTGCTTTGCTATTTGCATAGGGGTAGAATATATAGGTTAACTTTAGAACAATATTGATGTAATAATATATAAGTGCAGTTATACACGAAACTGTGAATTTAGTAGGTTTGAATGTGGATCACTGGATCTTGAATATAAGAAAGAAATTGTGTCACCATTATCTTTTTTGATACATGACGAGAACATTCTTGACTAATTAAAACTAATAACAGTATTATTGTATTGTTTACGACCTACTTGGTGTTACAAAAAATAAAATATACCAACAACGAAAAAGTTTTATAGTATATTATAACGTAAGCTTCTTGTATTTATTGAGAAAAATTCTGGAGAAATGTGACGTAAGGAAATAGTGATTACGTTTGGTAATGTTCAATACAACACAAAAATATAATGATGAGTTTGGATTGTTTGAGAAGAGTTTGGAAAAAGGGTGTCGTTTCATTAACTGCACTTTGCCGTTTTGTGTTTGTTTTGTTCATCTCTTTCTCCTTTTTTACTTTCGTCTCTTCTTCTTGCCTTGTTCCGCATCTTCCTCTTCGTGTCAGAATTATGCAAGATCCCATCATTATCAGTATGTGATACCAAAATCTTTTTTGTAATGCTTCAGACAAAGAATTATATAATTATGGATATATCATCATAACGTATATGTGATCAAACAAACAAAATAAGGTGAGACGTTTCACGTTTGACTTGACGATCAATAATACTAATTAACTAGATAATAACCCATACTTGGTAGCACGGAGAATTTTTTTTATTTTGTTATTTGTTAATATTATGTTTATGTTGTATCATTTATTTACATGTTATATAATATAGTACTATATGGTGAATTTTGATTCATATTAAACTACTAATAGGTAGGCATGGAAACTACTACCGATACCCGTATTGGATCCGTTTTTCGATTTGTATCCGTCCCGGAAAAAGATACCTGCAGCTTTAGGGTCGAGTGAAGGGTATAATAATTATATTATCCATAATAATGATCGAGTGTTGGATATTAATTTAATTTTTGAGCGTCTCGTTACCCGTCTCATTACCCGACTCATAAATACACGTTAATATTTTGTAGAATAATGTTACCAGCGTGAGGAAATATTTATGTAAATTTGGATTTGTTTGTTACAAAATAATAGTAGAAAATTTACTAATTCTTCACATTTTATAAAATCATATATTAAATTTAATTAAGGTCATACTCTGATTTGGACCCGTAGTTGGTACTACTATTTTGGTTTGGTGCAATATCAAATTTATTAATTATACATTCGGTAAAGCCAAAAAAATCCAACAAAACATGTATTGACCCGTGATTTGGTATTACAAATTGATGTGATCGTGTTTAGAGATCTTAATATACCAAATTTACAAATTGAAGTTATTGGTATAACATGTTGTATATTAATTTTATAGGTGAAAATTACAATTAAGTTATGTATATTATCAATATTATACACTTAGTATTGTTCATATAGTGAATATTGTGTATAAACAATTAAGTTTTAGCCAATTGTTATTATTTCCTCAGATTTATGAAACAATAAATAGAGTTTTATTATTTTGTAAACAAATCTAAACTTTTCTTTTGTTAGTTATTAGAATAATTAAAATATAATAGCATTTTCGTAATATGTCACATCAGAACTGGTTAAAATTTTAACAACATAGCTTAAATAAGTATATAGATATATTATAAAAAATATAAACAATGTTGTATCCTAATTTTAATATATTTGTTATTATTAAATGATTTAGATATGTAAATATTTAATTTTAGTTTTATAAATAAATTTAAGCTTTATAATTTTCTAAATAGTTTGTTATTGTTTCCTAAGATTTCTGAAATAATAAATAGAATCTGTTTAATTATTTTATTACATAATTTCAAAATAATTTTATTAAATAATTTTAAAATTATTTTATTCATGATTTCTTGTAATCTAATAAATTAATAATTACTATTTTTTTGGATAATCATTTTCAGGTTACAACAAATTAATATTAAGATTCTGTTATTATATTTTGTATTAAAATACAGTGGTATTTTATGTAATATTTTACATGGAATAAGGTTATTTGTTTAAAGGTTGCTTAAATAAGTTTATAGATACTCTATGCGAATGAAGAAAAAAAAATGAGAATGCAATAATTCCTAGTTATATTGTACGATTAATTATCGCTTATTTTGCAAATTGGATTACAAAATTAAAAGAAGAAAAAAAACATAAACAAGCGTGAGCCTTGATTTTTTTTTAAATCAACAATTTTTTTTTTAAATTACATATATTCCATCCATTTCAAATTAAGTTAGTTTTTAAAGTTTCAGTTCAATATACGTTTTGAAGGCATATAACATTTTTCACACATATCTATTATGGCTATGATATTGGAATATTGTAATATTTCATCTTTAACAAAAAAAAAGAATGTGTAATTTCATATTATTTTAAATCTATATTAATTTAATTGAGGAGGACCTTTCATAATTCTTTATCAAAAATATATATATATAGGCCCTGTTCTTTTTTAAGTTGCTGGATTAGCGACTGCGGCATAAAAATAAACAAGGAAAGTCCTCATTGTTACGAAGAAGCATCGCTGCCGTTGTGAATAAGAGTCGCTGTGCTGTTGAAATGAGATGTCGCAACGGTCGTCAGAAATTCTGACGATTCTTCTCTCTCCTCAGCGATAGTTTTTTCACTCTAATAAACACGTCTGCGTCATCATCTTGCCACTGCCGTTGTCGTTTTGATTTTTGATTGACGTTATTGTTATCGTTATAACGTGTCGCAGTGGCTGATCCAGCAACACAAAAAAGAATAGGGCCATATCCTATGTATATGCTAATATATAAATAAAGAAATATATCCTATGTTCACTTTTATTATTGGTTTAGTGATGACCGATTTCAAATCTGTAAAAAAGTCTTTTAATCAAAGAATTAGGGAATCTTGTTTTTAGGAAGTACCAGTTCTTTTGGTAAGACTTTGAATTGTTGCTGCATACACTCCATACTACATAGTGCATACTACCATTTTAGTATAGAGTAGAATGGACTGTAGTATGGAGTAAACAGTGGTAGGCATAACACCATACAATAGCATGCATAACACCATATCATTATTAATGGTAAAAATCGAATTATGGTATGAAGTGGTGTGTACAAAAAGATTAAAAACAATTTTAATAATATTTTTAATCATAATTAACTAATAACTATTACAAAATATTTTTTAAAAACTACAAATCGAAATCTATTATTCTGATCATCCCATAATCAGCAATATTGTCTTGTATGTTTGCAGCATTTTCATTTTGAATACGGTCTCGAAGATTCTGCCATCCTAATCCTCCCCCTGTTTGGTACGGTCCTCTATGAGTATACCACTCATAATAATCAAGTGTATCTTCGATCTGGTTTTTTCTAATTAGTACAGAGTAATAATAATATAATTATTTTGACCAAAAAAAAAATATAATTATTAAAATAAGATCAAATAAAGATATGTGTAATGCTAAATAAATTCAATTAGTACAGAGTAATAATAATAATATATTATATATATATAATAATAAATTAGCTCATCATGCTTAAGAAATTAACTAATAAATTCTCAAATATCTACTATAAACTAAACTAAAAAGAAAATGAGGTGAAAAAATAAAACTTACTTATGAATTTGAGATGAGATAAATTGTTGATTAAAAAGAGTTTTAGATTGAAGAGCTTCAATGAGTAAAGAGAAGAGAGTTCTCTCTAGATCTAGATTATATTTAGAAAGTACAAACAAACACAACTTTAACCAATGAGATAAAAGTACTAGGATTCAACTAGTTTGAACATGTTTTACCCAATTTTTACTATTGGTATGGAGGTTTTCTGGAGTAAACTGAAATAATCGGACCAATAGTATAATTCACACATTATACAGTATGGAGTTGTATAGTATGGAGAAGTGTATACTTGTCTGGAATGGTGAATGACGTACTAACTGCGGACTGGTCCGATTTTAGTCTAGTTTGGAGCGTACTGGACAACTATTCACAACCTAAGAGTTTATATCTTTAGAACGCAAACAAAGATCCAATAATTCATGTATCATCATCATCATTCGGTTCTTTAGTTGAACAAGTCAGCAAAAAGATGTGATAAAATGTAATAATAAGGTCTCGATCGGGTTTACAGTAAACATGGTTAAACTTCACGTCTAAGGGCATCTCCAATGGTCCTCTATTTTTGCCTCTAGTATAGAATTTCTCTATAATAGAGGTGGGTTTTACTCCAATGGTTCTCTATTCTCACCTCTAAAATAGAGATTGCTATTTTTTCCTCTATTTATAGAGGAACCCTATTTTTTTTTTACAAAGGCTCCAATATAAATAGAGGAAAAAATAGCAATCTCTATTTTATAGAGGACCATTGGATAAAACTCACATCTATTAGGGCATTTCCAACCCACCTCTATATTTGCTTTTTAACTCTATTTTTGAGTAAAATCTACTCCAACTCATCTCAATTTTTACCTCTATAATAGAGATCTCTATTTTTTCTTCTATATATAGAGGAACTCTATTTTTTCCTCTATAATAGAGTTTTTTATTTATAAAATAGTCCTTGAACTTTTAACACTTTTATATTTATGGTCAAAATAAATAAATTATATATTTAATGTCCTTAAACTTTTAACACTTTTATTATTTTATATGATGCAATGTATTTCTTTTATTAAATGTGATATTTAAATAATATTTATGAATGTTAAAAATTTAAGTAATATCATAATTTTATGAAAGTTTCAAAAGTACTAAAATAAATGGGTTAGTTTGCAATTTTTATAATAATAAAATAAAAAGGAATCTCTACGGAATATTTTTTTTAGAGGAAAAAATAGAGGTATCCATTGGAACAAAAGTCAGCTCTATTATAGAGTTCCTCTATTTTTTTTTTGTCAATTAAGAGTTTCTCTATTTTAGAGGTAAAAATAGGGAAAACCATTGGAGATGGTCTTATAGAGTTCACCTATTATAGAAGAAAAAATAAGGAAAACCATTGGAGATGGTCTAAGACTAAGTGTACTAAACAAGTCTAAGCTGGTTCATACACCAAATTGAACCGGTGCCACTAATACCATACAAAAACTTTAACAATACGTGTGATGTGAACTAGGTCTGGGCAAAAAAACCGGACCCGAAACCCAAACCGGAACCGACCCGAAAATATGGACCCGAATCCGAATCCGGAACCGGTAAAATACCCTATTGGGTCCTAATCTCCTAAACCCAAAGAACCGGAACCAAATCCGGAACCGAACCGAAAACCGAATGGATATCCGACATACCCGTAATAAAATCATATATAGAGAATATTAGTTATATATATTTTTATATAACATTGTTATTCAAAGTTACAACTTAAAATTCAAAAATATTATTTTTTCTTAGATCAAAATAATGAAAATACTCAAAATAACCAAAATTATATTGAAATATTTAGCTATATTTTTAAAAATATTTATTTTAAAAAATTTATTTTAATATTTAACATTAAAATTTCTGAATAATCGGGTAAAATTCAGATTTTCGGGTTAAATTTTGGGTAATCAATCGGGTACAAAATACCCGAACCCGAATGATATCCGATTTTTTTGGGTATTTATAGGTTCCGAAATTTTAGACCCGAACCGACCCGAACCCGGTAAGACTCGAACCGAACCTGAACCGATATTTTCTGTTTACCCTATTGGGTCCTAAACTCCTCTACCCGAAAAACCCGAACCCGATCGGTTCCTATCCGAACCCGACCCGAGTACCCGAATGCCCAGAACTAATTGTGACCCATTCCACATCCATCTAGGAACTGAAAACTCAACTCTCTCAAACCCTTAATAGTAGAGACTATCGTACAATCAAAGAGAACCAACCAGATTTATGATAAATTTATATTTTTGATTATAGAAAATATATTTAAAAAATGCTAAATAATATTTTTGTTAATTTACTTAATAAATCAAAACAAATGTGTGTATTTTTGTAAAATTTCTATTTTAAAATGTTCTATATCTCTCAAATTTCTGTAATTATTTAGTGTATTTGTCAAAATTGTCCAAATATTATTAGTTGACATCAATTTTTCTTTCAACAATATTGTGACAATTAAATTCTACAATTAAACTAATTTTTAATTTTTCTTTCAATTAAACTACTTTTTCTAACAATTATAATACAAGTTTAATACATAAGAATATCATATGATAAAATATAGTCAAATTTAGCTTTAAAATCAGAAGAAAAAAACAAAGACTATTCATTAATCATTTATTAGAAAGAAGCCATGTAGTATATCATCAATCTCTCTAGGTCTCACTGTTAATAATTGTCTTTTGTTCAAATCTTTTCAATATTTAATTTTCCTTAAATACATATTATTACACCGAATAATAAAATTATATATATACATACTATAATCTCAAGAAGAAGAAAGAAAAAAAAAAAGAAAAAAAAAGGTAAAGTAAAAAGAAGGCGCCGCCTCATCATCCTCGTCTATCTCTCTCTCTCTAACCTCAATGGCTCGAGAGCAATGAGGAGCCCGATTCCGATTTAGGGTTTCCTCCATATTAATTTATATCAATCCCAATTCCACCACCATCGTCACAAAGCTCTCTCTCTGTCGGGTAATCTCATCTTCTTCTTCTTCTTCTTCTTCTTCTGCCTTATCTCTCTCAGATTATATTAGGGGTTTCTGCAACATTTGCCGTTGATTCACTTCTCTTCTCGCTTGTATTGAATTCGTACTGATCTGGGTCGGTTTTGTTTCTTAATCCAACTATTAGATGATTCGATTTGAACAATAGGACCTCTTGAGACTTTTATCGTGCTTGTTGTGTTCTCTAATCCGATTCACCTTGTTCTTAGGCTATTATGAATGAACTCTGCTTTTTTTTTTGTGCTGTTGCAGTTTTGTATTGTATAGATCTGTTCTTGATTTTAGTTACCCTTATCGAACTTTGTTCCTTCTTCTCTGGATTGTTGTTAAAGTAACAATTTTTAAGTTTGATGATGTTGCTTATGGGGAAGTTAGTTTATTATTGCAGGGTTAATTATAAGCTGCCTCGTAACAAGGAGTTTATAAAGGCTATTCCTTTAAGTTATACAACAACATGCCGAAAGAGAAGAAAGACAGGTCGGATAGGTATAGACGATTATCGCCACTGTGTTGTGAGTCAAGCCTTGGTTTGAAGAAGCCTAGTGAGAAACAAGTTAAGGAATGGGAAGAGGCTCGTTGTCCTGTCTGTATGGAACATCCTCACAATGGGATTCTTCTCATTTGTTCTTCCTATGAAAACGGCTGTCGTCCTTACATGTGTGACACTAGCCATCGCCATTCTAACTGTTTTGATCAGTTCCGTAAAGCTTCTAAAGAGAAGCCACCTTCTTTGTCTTTACTTCATGACCAAGAGGAAAGTAATGTACCAACAACAACAACAACAACTGAGACTGTAGAAGATGTAGCATTAGACTCAACTGCTGGTTTAAATCTAGGAGGAGAAGAGGCTGCTGCGTCTGAGGTTACAGTTGTGACTTTAGGAGAAGGTGAGAGCAGAGAAGAAGGTATTGTAGCAACAGAGGACGATCAAGAAAAAAACAAACCACCTAAGCTTACTTGCCCGTTATGCCGTGGACATATAAAAGAATGGGTTGTAGTTGAAGCTGCTCGGTGTTTCATGAACTCAAAACATAGAAGCTGTTCTTGTGAGACTTGTGATTTCAGCGGAACGTACTCTGATCTGAGGAAGCACGCAAGGGTTCAACATCCAGGAGTAAGGCCATCAGAAGCAGATCCAGAGAGACAGAGAAGCTGGAGGAGGCTAGAAAGGCAGAGAGATTTAGGTGATTTAATTAGCACACTCCAATCTTCTTTTGGAGGAGAAGAAAGGAGTAGTGACGAACTGAGTCTGTTTGATGATGGTGGCTTGCTCACAGTGTTCTTGCTCATCCGCGTGTTTAGACCAGAGTCAAGTGGCCCAAGGAGTAGCTGGTCTGGTACATCTAGAGCTAGGTCACAGATTGGTGGGAGAAGAAGAACTTCAAGACCTTCAAGGCTTTGGGGAGAGAGCTATGAAGGTAATACAGGAACATCATCTAGAGACGAGGAAAATAATCAATCTTCTGATGAACAAGAGTCTGGATCCCGAAGACGTCGTACTAGAAGAAGAGCTTTCNCCTTGGTTTGAAGAAGCCTAGTGAGAAACAAGTTAAGGAATGGGAAGAGGCTCGTTGTCCTGTCTGTATGGAACATCCTCACAATGGGATTCTTCTCATTTGTTCTTCCTATGAAAACGGCTGTCGTCCTTACATGTGTGACACTAGCCATCGCCATTCTAACTGTTTTGATCAGTTCCGTAAAGCTTCTAAAGAGAAGCCACCTTCTTTGTCTTTACTTCATGACCAAGAGGAAAGTAATGTACCAACAACAACAACAACAACTGAGACTGTAGAAGATGTAGCATTAGACTCAACTGCTGGTTTAAATCTAGGAGGAGAAGAGGCTGCTGCGTCTGAGGTTACAGTTGTGACTTTAGGAGAAGGTGAGAGCAGAGAAGAAGGTATTGTAGCAACAGAGGACGATCAAGAAAAAAACAAACCACCTAAGCTTACTTGCCCGTTATGCCGTGGACATATAAAAGAATGGGTTGTAGTTGAAGCTGCTCGGTGTTTCATGAACTCAAAACATAGAAGCTGTTCTTGTGAGACTTGTGATTTCAGCGGAACGTACTCTGATCTGAGGAAGCACGCAAGGGTTCAACATCCAGGAGTAAGGCCATCAGAAGCAGATCCAGAGAGACAGAGAAGCTGGAGGAGGCTAGAAAGGCAGAGAGATTTAGGTGATTTAATTAGCACACTCCAATCTTCTTTTGGAGGAGAAGAAAGGAGTAGTGACGAACTGAGTCTGTTTGATGATGGTGGCTTGCTCACAGTGTTCTTGCTCATCCGCGTGTTTAGACCAGAGTCAAGTGGCCCAAGGAGTAGCTGGTCTGGTACATCTAGAGCTAGGTCACAGATTGGTGGGAGGAGAAGAACTTCAAGACCTTCAAGGCTTTGGGGAGAGAGCTATGAAGGTAATACAGGAACATCATCTAGAGACGAGGAAAATAATCAATCTTCTGATGAACAAGAGTCTGGATCCCGAAGACGTCGTACTAGAAGAAGAGCTTTCATTGACGATGATGATGATGAAGAAGAGCTGTGATGCCTCTTTAAGATCTACCAATTTTATGTTTAAGAGTTTATGGAGAAGAAAAAAATGGGGGAAACGTTTGTAGTAATAACCCCACTTATGAAAACCCTATTCTGTAAAATTTATTTGGAGATTGAAAAAAAAAGTTTCGACTATTGAGGAACAAAATAATTTATACCGTTTACAAATCTCTCTGATAATGAACTCTTAATCAACATAATGTAAACATCATAACCATACAAAAAGACTAAAGGCATTGTAATTAAACGCTTCTCATAAACACAATTGTTTTCTCTTCTGCAGCTTTACAACGTTAAAAAAGAGCTTGAAAATGAAGTAATTTAAGCAGAAGCTGCAGGCTCAGAAGTTGTTGCTTCAGCTGCTGCAGCTCTCTTCTTGGCAAAGTATTCATCTGCTCGTGCTTGGTTCTTTGCAACCGAAGGCTTAACCCATTTCTTCCTTCCGGGCAACACAGTGAGTGTACATCCTGAAGCTTCAAGTTTCTCTTTTGCTTGTGTCGAGAAGGCACGAGCTTTGAAGTTGAGCTTCATGCTTAGTTCTCCGGTACCCAAAATCTGAAAATCCAAGACCAGTCAAAAGCGTTTATATAATTATAGAGAAAAAGATGATGGACTAAGAAGTTTGGAAAACTAACCTTGAGAGGAAGTTTCCTTTCCCTCCCTGAAGGATTGATCAAACCCTTTTGCTTCAGTGACTCCAATGAAACTTCATCTCCCTCCTGAAATCCAGCTGTTTCGATGTCTTTGATATTAACCGGTAAGTATTTAGGTAATCCTGAACGCATACCTGTTTAAAGAACACAACAACACCATGAATGCATCAGGAAACTAAACAAGGGTATGGATCAAAGAAGGATCTTTACTACCACAAATACAAATTCAATCTTTGGTTCCCAATTCTACCCTAACCAAATAAAACGGTAAGAAGCATAACCAAATTAAATAGAGTCTGTGAGTGAGACATTTCATCGAACACTTAGCCTACATCACAAACTCTGGTAAAATCAGAAGACAAAACAAGCAGAAGAATGTTACCTCCGGCGATTCCTCTAAGTTTAGGAAGACGGCGATAAAGAGCAGTTTGACCACCTTCGAAACCTCTCATAATCCCAGGACCGGATCTTGATTTCTGACCTCTCATACCAAAACCACAACTCGCTCCTTGTCCTGCAGAGATACCTCTACCTTTTCTCTTTTGCCTCTTTCTTGAACCAGGTTGAGGTCCAAGATTGTTCAAACGGAATCTCTCCGGAGCTACTGCTCCCTCCGACGACGTAGCCGCCGTTTGGCTTACCACAACAAGAAGTGGTCTCGCAAATTGCTTTCTCGTTTGATTAACCTTTTGGTTGAGTTTGAGAGAAAGAATCTGACTTGGGTTTGCTCCCAAAACGCTTACATTTCCCTGTAGACATTTCTACGGAATTAGTGGCGAGTGAGTGTGTAATCTGACATCTTTAGAAGAAGAAGAGATTGGTTACCTTGAATGAAGTGGAAGGGAAGTGGAGATGGTAACAATGGCGAGAGGTGAGAGGATTTGATGAGATTGAGAGTGGAGCAGCCATGGTCACAGGGGGGCACAAGAAAAAAAAAGCTTCTTCAAGGATAAGGATGAGGGAGGAGATAGATGATATAAATTTTATGAGAAACTTAAAACCAAACGACGGCGTTTTCAAGCTTAGCACTCAATTGTTTATTGGGCCTTTTAGTGAAAACATTTAGCCCATATTGAGTTTTTTACCGAAACCGTTCGAGTTTAAAATTTTAGTTTCTGTCTCATTTTAGTTTTCGAGATAGAAGACAGTGGAAGATGGCATATGCTTTAAAGTTCGAGCACGAAGAAGGAAGTCAAATCCATTAACGAGTCAATTCACTCACTGTCAATTGATTTTGATTTAATCATTCGCTAATGATATTTTATATCTAATCGTATTCGTTTTTTAATCATTTTAATTTGTTTATAATACTCGATGACTTTGTATGACTTTTTTTAAGTAATGAATGGAAATTAAAAAAAAAATAAAAAAAAATCAATCGATAAAAGAATGAAAGTAATTTAAACCAGTATGATTCAATTTATTACATTTATTTGCACAAGATACAGTCTTGTAATATGATATTTGGATTTTGTTGAACAACTAGATTTACCGCAGGACAATTTTTTCTTAAACTAAAACTTTTAAATTTTAAGTTATAATTGTTTGTTGATTTTATTTAGTGTTTTATATTTAGATTGTTAATTTTAGGATTAATTTGTGGTACATTGCATGATATTTGTTTTTTACATAATCCTAATTTAATTTAAATTTTTAATATTCTCATATTGATGGTGTTAATAAAATAATAACATAATGAACACCGAATTAATAATATTTTAATTTATATTTATATCAATCCAAATCCGTCCTGCTATACAACCCGTCAGGTGATATTTAAAACTAAAATATATCTAAAACAATTTTTGGCAGAAACATTTAATTTAGTATTTACTTAAATTACTTTAGTAATCCACAAGATAATTTTTACTTTTACATGTTACATTTTTATGAATACCTGATTTATTTTCAAAGTTAAATAATTTAATTTAATGTATTTTTAAAGATTTAATCTATAAGTTGATATATAAGTAATTTGTAACCTATAATTTTAAAATTTTTTATATTTTGAAAATGATTTAAACATCAGAATAAATTTTAATTAGCAAATAAAGAACATCATTGTAATGAAGAAATCATATTTCTGATTTGTTTAAGTAAATACGATGACAATTATGCTATTTTAGTAAAAAAAAAAATATTAGACGAAGAGTTGTTAGTTTCGGTAAAGTAGAAGACGTCTGGACCTCAACAAAGAGAATCCAATGAATCCGACAAAGCTCCGACGAAGCTCCGGTGAGTCTCGGCTTCTACTTCGAACAACCTTTTCTGACACCTTTGTTGCCAAAAATATGAGTATCTCCGTATTAATTTTTTTTTTTGTTTGTCTCATATACTCTAAATAGAAGAATTTTGGCAACAAAGATTGCATATTAAAAAACACACATTTTTTAAGTTGGGGCTGATCTGTAAATAAAATAGACATGATAATGACTCATATCAATGTAAATAAAATGATTCTTATTCGTAGGTGACCATTAAATCACAACAAAATAAGGCGTACCACCTATTTTCAAGCTAAGGAGACATGGCTAGTAACTATGTTAATAAAATGTTGTCGTTGTGTAGGTGACCCTTAACAACAAACTAATTAAGTAGAGGCAGTCCAATCATCCTCAGCAAGCTATGATTAGAATGGTTAGTTAGTAATAATGAGTGTTGCGTAAATACTTTAACTAAGTCTAAATTTGAGAAAATAAGACTGTTTTTTGCATGATAAACAATTTAATTTAGTAAATGGATTTGAAACATGAAATTATACATTATAGGATCTGGTAAAACAAATGAACCATCTAATTATATGTTTATGTTGGTGTACATTACTTTACATAGAATCTTACTTTACGTTTTTGTTATAATATATAATCTTGTTATAAATAATATTAGCACTTGCTCTAATATATAATCTTGTTATGAACATGGACAATTACTAACATCAATGATTAATAATATGTTGAAAGTTAGTTCAAGAAGAGATTGATAATATGTTCTCAAGCAGGAGCAAAACATTGTCGCAAGTGATAACTTCTAAATTAATGATTCAGATCGGAGCGTTAAATGAAGAAGCAACGCTCGATTTCATATAGGACACATGAAAAAGGTTAATACCTCCATTTGTCCCTGATAGTAACAAACTTTAGGATTAAGAAAGATAATTAGGTGGATACATGATCTTAAAAGAATCGTATACACTGATTTTGTATTAAAAGCATGACATACTTGTATTTATTTAATTAATTATCAAATTAGTATTTAATGTTAATAATAATAGTTCCGATTTTTTTAGAAAGTTATGGGGAAATAATTGTTACAAAAATCAGAAATCTTATCATAATTTAATAAATAATAAATTATAAATTAAAAAATATTTAATGTCAATGACATGATTGAAAATAGATTTGAATTTCAGGATTTATTTGCTAAATATCTCCAAAAATCTATATATAGATTCGAACTAGTTGTCAACAATATACTTTTTAAAAAACATATTTTGATGTTCTAATATTAAAATTTTTAACTTGTCTGTGATGATGATGAAGTGGTTGAAGATCCTATATATCCAAACAAAAAGGAGATGCATGTGTGACCACTTGGATCCTTGAGCTTCGACTCGATGTGAGTTTGTTGAGAAGCTATGCCAAGGGACAATGCTCACCTCTTGATTGGGCCATTTAGTTGAATATACCGGTGCCAATAAGNATATATATATATATATATATATATATATATATATATACATACCCATAAAATTATAAGATAAGTTCAACTACAAACCCAAACTATAATAATCATTACATAATCTCAATCACAAACGAAAACATATAATTTAGGGGGTTTCGTAACTTCTTTAATCTTTGACAAGTCTTTTCTTCACAACAACAAGAGAGCAATCTGTATTATATAAGCACCTGCATTTGTTTAAAAGTTATGAGTTATCCAATATTTACGTACTACTAAGTTTTTTGACTGAATACAAAAAAATAATACTTACTCACTTTTTGAGTTTTTGAGTTTGTTGACCGCTCATAACTAATACATCAATCTGTCGCTCTTGAATTATCTTTGGGATCAAGTCATTAGCGTCACCAGCATCTGTAAATGTCTCTGCTTTAATCTGTTTTCAACAAAATTATGATGAGATCATGAGACTAATTAAACATATCATCAAATGATATATTTAAGGAACTTAAATATTTATATGATTTAGTCAAGAGATTATTACCCCATGATTTAAACACATGTTCTTCGCTTTATCTAATATACCCAAAGCAATTTTCGTATTCTTTTCATGAGCCAATCTTATGAGTTCTGAATCTGCAAAAACCACTCAAGAGAACACACATAAAAAAGTTAGCTTTCAAAAATATTACATCTCTCTTTTTTTTTGAATATTTCCAAGATATTAGCTAGCCGATAAAAAAAAACTTACTAGGTGAAAATGGATAGAAGATTTGAGCAAAGCCTACTGATGAAGAGAGCACGGTATGAGGAGTAAAGGAGTTTTGTGGCTGTATTGCAAAGACAAAAACTTTAGAGCTCTCAATGGTATCTTTGTGGTTTTCAAGAGCCCAAATGAGTAAATCATAACTCGAGTTGCTCTCGTCAATAATCACCATAACATTCTTCATCTTCTCTCTCTTTGTTTCTTCTTCTGCTAAAACCTCTTGTCAAGGTGCAACTTTATAGTATTATTTAGAAGTGGATTAACATGTCATCAAAGAGAGTAATATATAAAAAAAATTATATATCTTAGGTGATTGGGGTAATCGAAAAGCATGGTTTAACGACTTGATTCTTTCTTCTTCTCATTTACAAAATAAAATAAGTTGGACAACATGATATATTGGTAATAAATATGGATATGGATCAAGTCCATTGACCACTGACCAGTCCCACAAATTTGCAAACTCTATGGATTGATCGCTTGATCACTAATTAGGTTTAGTTCGGATGCTTATAAATTCGTAATGCGTTTGCAAAAAAAAAAAACATTCACAGAAAGATTCAAAGGATTTTAGTTTTTTTTTTACTGAAAGATTCAAAGGATTAGTTAGAGGTTTAATCCAAATTAATCCGAACACATTTAGTCTAAAGTATTTATCGTAATATTATACTGAAAAAAAAATCGAATAATATGATTTCATTCGACAACATGACATATTATACTTTAAAAACAATTATCAACCAATTCTTGATAGAGATATTAATTCATAAAATGGTTTAATTTGAGTGGACCGTGGTTGGTAATTGCCAAAAACACGCCATTGATGACAACATAAAAACAATTATCTTCTTTGTCTGATTCACCGCCAGTGATGAGTGATGACTGATCACTTAAAAAAAATCATTGTTCTTAGAGTTGGCAGCAATAATTATAAAACCTAAAAAATTAACCTAAGGACATAATTAGCTCAATGGACACAATTAGCTCATTGTCCTTTACAACCTACCTACCTAACCAGTAACCACCGAAGATCTGGTGGGCTCTAGTTTTTATTTATAAAGGCTCGATAACGGTTTCAAATGGGCCTTCTTTCAAGCCCATTATAAAAGCTCTGCGTCTACCATTAAACCCTAGATTACTTGTCTCTCGAGACGCTCTCTGCGAAAAGCATTCTCGATCGTAATCCAAAGGTACTTTGATGATTCTCCAATTCGATTGAAATATATCTCTGTTTGAGCTTCTAGATGCATATCTTTTTTATCACAATCATTTTTTTCAATGGTTTAAGTAGACGTATGAGTCGCTTGGTTAGTTCGAATTTTGAACTTCAATGGATTTAAAGTCTTGATTTTTAGATTCTGGGTATGAGCTTAACGGAGTTCTTAGTTGTATTTTGATGTTTTAGAACATATAGTTCAAGTCTTACATGACATTGATGGAGATATCAAGCTTAAAGATGATTACTTTACTTAATTTGTTTAGCACATATTTTTTTTTTTTTGGTGTCTTTTGTGTTAAAAAGGTTCTGTAATGAAGAAGTCTCGAGAAAGTGGTTTCTTGTTCTGTGGGTTGTGTGGGAATATGCTGATTTTGAAATCAACCAAGTGTGCAGAATGTCCACTTTGCAAAACAACGAGAAATGCTAAAGGTATCCATGAAATTCTCTCTTTATATCATCAAAATCGAAACAGTTTTTGTTTTCTTGTTTCTTGGTTGGTTAACTTTGTTATTTGTGCTTTTTCAGATATCATTGACAAGAACATAGCTTACACAGTTTCTGCTGAGGTATGTTTCTTTCCTGCATCATATATTTTAATCTATATGTTATTCATAAGCTGCTGTGTTGTGTAAATTTGGTTTCTGTTTCACTGAGTTGTAATGTTCTCTATGCTCTTGGTTTGTGTTAGTCCATTGTTATTAGGCTATGAACACACACACATAAATTGAAAAAAATCATTTCCTGCTATGTAGTTAGTTTCAGGCCTGAACATTAGAGACTGTTTTGTTATTTCTTGCAAGAACATTTTATCATGAACATTAGCATACAACTCATGCTCTTTGCTTACTACAGGATATCAGAAGAGAATTAGGAATATCTCTCTTTGGTGAAAAGACGCAGGAAGAAGCAGAGCTACCAAAGGTTTGTAATAAGATAACAGATCTATCACACGTTTTTTCTTTCTCAATCCATGGCTTGTGATGTTGATGGATGATTCGTCTCTTTGCAGATCAAAAAGGCGTGCGAGAAATGCCAGCACCCAGAGCTTGTATACACAACCAGACAGGTATATAATACTCTAGCTTTCGATTCTTTGTTTTCAAGTTATTGTCTTCTTTGTTTCAGTTTCAAAGAGTTGTGTTCATGGGATATTTCTGGTTTTTGCAGACGAGATCAGCGGATGAAGGACAGACAACATACTACACTTGCCCCAATTGTAGTCATAGATTCACAGAAGGTTGAGGTTATAATCATCTCTCCAACATGTGTTTCAGATTTCACGGAGCATACCAGTTTTGTTTCTTACATCAATATTATCTATCAACTTTCATATCCGGTGTGATCATTAGAACTTTATGTGTAGTTTCTTGCATTTATGTCACGAACTCAAACATTCAATGTCATCATCATCAGTAGCTGTTAAAATCATCTAGTAAAGTCCACGTGGATATGGTTGTTTAGGCAGTTTCAAGTGCGGTAGTATAGCCTTTCTTTCATAAAGTAAAAGATGTCTCTGATCCAATTTCCCAAAGCATGTTCTACCTTCTCCACTGAGGGCTATACTACCGCACTTGAAACTGTCTGAACAAACGTATCTACGTGGTCTTTAATAGACTTTACTAGCTACCAAAACAAATTCTCCTTTTTTTTTGTTTCTGTGTTGTACTAGTCTACATGAAAAAAGGATAATGTAAGGTTGGATCATACAATAAATCAAAGAGTATTTGCTCTACAAGTCCGTGATTTACACATCTTGTATAGTACGAAACGAATATCCAAAGAAGCCTCCAGAGCATAACTTGTAAGCACGCACACAACTAGTCTAATACACATTCACGTCAAACTTAATCTTTCTCCATAATCCAACGGCTACAAAACCATTGACATCTTAGATGTACTGTTACATTCCATACACCTCACCGCACCGAATCATTTAGGGGTGTATTCAACCTAATATTCCAAATGATTTTAGTTTTCATGAGATTTTAATTAATTTTGATGATTTTAGGAGGTTGATATGATTTGTTGTAAAATTCTTTCAAATTCCACGTAAAACTATGAGATTTGTATTTTTGTATTTCTAACTAAAGAAATCATTTCAAATTCTCCAGAATCCCAAAAAATTATTAAAATCCAAATCTACAAACTGTTTTGAATAACAGTAGATTTTAATCCGCCGTACACCGCAGAACTATATTTTTAAAAGTAAAATATAAATATAAATTTTTAGTAGATTATATATATATATATATATATATGACTAATGTTTTGTAAATTTTAAATGTATATCCCTTATATCTATATATTATTTAGGTTTACCGGTTTAAAAATTTAGGTTTACCAGTTTAAATTGTTAAATTCAGAATATAACATAGTACTGCTTGTTTATTTTACATAATCGTAATTTAATATATTCAATTAGATATGCCTAATATTCTAAATCGATGGTGTTAACAAAATAATGAACTGATGATTCAATAACAATTAATGATATAATTTTTAATTTTTATTAATACACAAACTAATCTGCTACATATCCAAACACAATTTTTCTTCCTTGCTTAAGTAAGACATGCATGTTTTTCAAAATCCAAATAACGAAAAATGCAAAAAAATATAGTTACATTAATTTTTGTATTTTATGATGATTTGAAGCAAGTAAACTAAATAAATCAAACAAAGATGATAGGAAAATTGTAATTTTAATTTAAAAATATTATTTTATATTTCATACAAAATCTTTTAATTATGTTTGGTTATAAGGATAGTAAAAAATTAATTGAAGATATTGTAATTAATTTAATTAGATATTGTAATTAGTCATTGATTGATTAAGGATATATTTTAGGAAATTTTGTTTAGCCCCAAATATTGGTTTTAAATTTCAATTTAAAATTTATTGATAATGTAATTCTTTATAAATAAGTAGCAACTCTAGGATTTATTTGCTAAATGTTTCAAAAATGTATATATAGATAAGATTTTAAGGTAGATTTTTAAATAATTAATTCAATAACAATGGATTTTAGTATACTTCTAAAAATCCATAATTGAATAACAGTGAATTTCAGAAGTCTTTTTAAATTCCATGATTGAATAACATAGCATTTATAAATTTTACATAAATCACTAGAAATTTAAGTTGAATACACCCCTTAATCCTCTCAATTTAAAAACCGCCACTTCAACATTAGACAACCAAACAGTTTAAAAAAACAGAACCATGGAAACGTCGTTGTTTGACTATTCTTCTTCTCCGGTGACACTTCCGTTGTTTCTCCTCCTCTTCCTCGCCGTATACCTCATCGGCTATTTCATAATTTCCGGTCATGGAAATCATCATCACATTTAGGAGCTAGCTGCTTAATGTCACTCTTCCACGGCACTCCCGCCGTCGTAATGGCTTCTCACGCGCTTTTAACAACCCCACACGCCGCCGTTCACTCATTCGCTTCACCCAACACCGTCGTGGAATCAACCGTGCTCGACTTCAGCATGGCTTATTTCACCGTTGATCTCTTCCACTACCTAATCTTCCTCCCTAACGACTTCATATTCATCCTCCACCACATCGCGACGCTCTACGTCTTCGCCACGTGTCGGTTCTCCGTCGGTCATGGAGCTCACGCGCTTCTCCTCCTCTTGGTCCTCGCGGAGGTGACAAGCGCATGTCAGAACGTTTGGACGATCAGCGGGTATAGGAAACACGACGTCGTGATGGCGAGGAAAGTGAGGGAGCTTTTGTCTCCTCCTTTTTACTTGTTTTACACTCTTGTTCGTGGATTAGCTGGTCCGGTGGCTTTGTACGATATGGCGGCGTTTTACGTCAGCGGTGCGGCCGAGGGAGCGGTTCCACGGTGGGCTTGGTTGTCGTGGCTTGTTGTGATAGGGGTTGCGATTTTGGTTAGTGTTTTGTGGGTTTTACGTAATTGGGTTGATTGGTTTAGAGAGAAGAACAACTCTGACAAGAAATCTAAATGAAATGATTAGTATTTTTCTTTTTCCGAACAAAAAGGTAAAAATTGTTTGATTGAATAGAAATCTAGATCTAGTAATGTTCATGCAATATTGTACCTTAATTATGTGGATCTAAATCTTACTGTTTATTTGTTTTGTAAAGTTTTTTGAATCACTCTAAATCTAACTGTTATTTGTGCTGTTAGTTTCTTGAATCACTCTGCAAACGTGAGAATCTTACGTAAACTCAATAAATTATACTTGTCAAGCCTTGAATGTTTTAACCTTTATTTAACCTTTTTTTGTATCTATATTAACATTTTCGAAGTACATTTTGGTTTATGCCCTTTAAGTTTTACTTATTTAATTTGTTTTTTACAACATTAACCCCTAAAACAATTCCATAAATAACATTAGAGAGAAACTCAACTACTAAACTTTCTTAAATTGACCAACATTTGTTACATTTATTACCATAAAATCTTAACAACATATATATATTCCAATTTAACCAAAAATAATTCTACTCATTAAAGTTTTAACCCATTCAATCTCCAAAACTATTTTTATGGATGCTAGAATCTCCCAAATATAAATGATATACAACAGATTTTCCATAACAAAAAAATTTACAATATCCATAATTATATTAACATTAATAAATTTCCTAAACCAGAAATCCAAAAATCCAATTATAAAATGTCACATTAAATATGTTGAAAACCCCCCATATAATTTGGTTTTTAATTTATTTTTGAGGAATTACCAAAAAAATTAAAATTCTATTAATTCTCATAAATTATATATATTGACAAGGAAAAATTATAAACTATAAAAATATGCTAATTTGGTATAATTAACATAATTAAACTTGATAAAAAACTTATTTTGATTATTTTTTACGCAAAAACTTATTTTGATTTTGATGAGACGGATTAGCATTAATCTCATATAGAGAGTTAAGTAGAATTGTTTTTTTTTAAAACACTTTTAGATATGTACCAGAAGATAAATGTATTAATAGACTATACATATATCACACGGGTTAAAACCTTGAAAACACTAAAAAATCCTATACTTTGAATACTTATATCAAATACATGTAAAATTTTATATTTTTAAAATTAATAAAACAATAATAAAATAACAAATAAATACAATATAAATTTAAATTTTTTAAAATTAAAAATATTGTCCTGCGGTGTACCGCGGGTTAAATCCTAGTTCAAATTAAAAAGTAAACATCCTTTAAATTCGTGATTAGGCCAAAAAGTTTCCTAACTCATGTGATAAGTGAATACAATTTAGAAATGTTCACGCCACATGGGATTATATTGTTTGATGTCGATGACTTGCAAATTTGGTAATTATATTATATTAATTAAATGGGAGTTGACCAAGAAAATAAAACTACGTTGACAAAAACATCTTACAGTATTTTTTTTTTCAATACCAAGTCTCTTGCTGGCTTACATGTCTTTATTTTTAGTGAAGGGTTACCCAATTCTTTGTCGATAACACCGTTGGATGGGATGAACTTATAGTATTGTGCTATTATATGTAATTTTGGTTTAAATTGTGGTTTCGGTTTTGTTTTTGTTGGTAACGTTTATGTTTGTTAAGTTGGTCAGTTGTGTTACACAACTTGTGTATTTTTTTTTTTTTGAATAGTAAAATAGTGTCCAAGTTATTAAGTTCAATCACGCAACACTCTATGCAATGGAAACAAAAGATTCAAGCCGGGTTCAATCAAGACATACACATACTAAATCAAAACACACACATACTAATCATAGACAGCACTGAAAGTTCAATTAAGGGTGTAATTTAGGATAAACATACAAAGTTTAACATTAACTTATCACGCAAAATAACTCAATTATCGAGAAGCAAAATTTAAGATGGTATCATCCAAAAAAAATGGTCAAAAGACAACCAACCAAAACGTAAGAGATGTCTACACCAGACAAATCTTATGAACGTTACAGCTATAATGCTCTATAAGTATATTAGTACTCTAACACAAAGCTATATACAAAAAACAAATACCAAAAAATTGTTTATGAACAAAAATAACAGTGAAATCCAATGCCCATTGACAAACAATCGACTATAATGCTCTATAATTATAATTTTAACTCAATCGGCTACTTTGCCTAATGCCTAGTAACAAACATAAAATTAGATTAACAAAACATAAACTATGTACATATTAGAGTATGACCAAATCTAAAAACATAGTTAATCTAAATAGCAGAGAAGATCAGTTATAACACACTACAATGGGAATAACAAAATTGTTTGCTGATTTCTTGATAACATTAAGTCATCAACCATAGAACTGTTATAGAAACATAAAGGTATGGTAAGGAATTCCAGAAATATCTATTGCACTTTGTAAATAAAAACACACATGATTCAATAGACCAAATGATAGACACGAATACACCATAGCAGAGATATTTTCAATCAATGTATTGTAAGAAAAAAGCAAGTCGACTGATACAGTTTGTAGAATAACACAATAATCATATCATTATATGGTGCACAATTCGAAAACCAAAAGTGGAGATAGACAAAAAAATGCAAGATATATTGTTGAATGTCAAGAATATCCAAGTCTAACAGCTATTATAGAAATAATAGACATAGAATACATTAAGTCGACCTAAAAAACAGAGAAAGAACAAGGCAACTATTCCACACGCCTACAAAATGAACTAATTTCTGATTTTTACATGAATCATAGAAAGTGTTATTCAAACAAACAAAACCAATAACATTCTAGTGATTCAATTGATTTACAAGCTGCATCAACTATGTAAGACTAAGAGCAGACCTACTACCATAACAGAGATCATTTCAATCATCAATCATTGTATAGTAAAGACTAAGCCAACATGTACAATTTATAGAATCTAAACACACTAATTCATCTGTTAATCATGCAAAATGCCAATATGTCAATCACCAAGAGTTTAGACTTTAAAACATAACGCAAAACGTAGACATTCAAGATTCAAGGAAACTACTATAATCATCTACATGAGTCTCATGAACGTTAAAATAACATACCTATAAGCAACTACAAAATGCATCCATTTCTGATGGAGTTAAAAGTCACAAGGCTAGGAAAGATGAGAAATATTAACTGATTTTATAGAAAAAGAAAGATAGACAAAGAGACAAGCCCCTAATATAGAAACGGAAACAAATCATATGACTTTATCAAGTCTAATTAAGATAGTACTTAGTATAAATAAATTATGATCTCTATCAGTTTCATAAAATAAAAAATCTTATATTACATAGAAGCACCAAAACAGAGATTATTAGTATCGAAAAGGGTTTTTAGAGCATAAGGTAAAACAAAGAAAGACACTCAAAATTCAATCAAACTACTACCATCATTTGCAAGAGTCCCATCTACGTTCAAAACTACAACAGACTACAAGAGCATCTCCATTTATAAAATGAGCATAAGGTCAAACAAAGACACTCAAGATTCAAGCAAACTACTACCATCAATTGCAAGAGTCTCATCTACGTTCAAAACTACAATAGACTACAAGAGCATTTCCAATTATAAAATGATAAACTCTATGATACATACGTGCCAAAACAGAGACACAATAAGTTAACAATGAGTTTCTACAATTACCGATATGAGAAATTCTAAGTTACTTAAGTACCGAAACAGAGACACAATAAGTTAACAATGGATATGTTAACAATAAGTTGTAAAGACAACTATTCAAGATACATCTTTAATTAGAATGGTGTTTTAGATATACATATCTAATATCTTTACGTTACGTAGATATATAAGTTAAGACAACTATTTAACTTAAACATGTAATTTTCACAGGTGATAATAACAATTAATCACAGACAAGTTGAGATATACCTGGTTATGAACACCTTTTTCAAGCATATACCTAAACAAATCAAAAGTAGTATTTACTTCACGTTTCTGTCTCATACTTGTGATTTTCAAAATATAATCAACTAATTCAAACAAATTTTAAAAATACATACCTGTTAAAGAAGTCTGCTACACTTGTAATCTCCTCAGAGTTTGTCCATTTGAACGCCTTCAGAACCACATACCTGAGGAAATCATAATTAGTTAGTCTCCATTGAACATACATGCCCCTTTACTTACCTTGTTGGCCCTCTGCTTAAACACTCTTAAATTGGTTTGCCAAATATTTTTGTCTTATAACTTCTTTAAGTCGTGTGTCTGTCAGTCTTTGTCTTAAGACTTTGCTCTTTTGTCTTATAATTTTTCTAAGCCATAGGTTTGTTTCCATCCATAGCCGTGGGTACCAGAGCTCTTATGTGTTATTCAGTCTTTGTCTTCTTTGTACTTTGCTCTGTCTTATAATTTTTCTAAGCCATAGGTTTGTTTCCATCCATAGCCGTGGGTACCAGAGCTCTTATGTGTTATTCAGTCTTTGTCTTCTTTGTACTTTGCTCTGTCTTATAATTTTTCTAAGCCATAGGTTTGTTTCCATCCATAGCCGTGGGTACCAGAGCTCTTATGTGTTATTCAGTCTTTGTCTTCTTTGTACTTTGCTCTGTCTTATAATTTTTCTAAGCCATAGGTTTGTTTCCATCCATAGCCGTGGGTACCAGAGCTCTTATGTGTTATTCAGTCTTTGTCTTCTTTGTACTTTGCTCTGTCTTATAATTTTTCTAAGCCATAGGTTTGTTTCCATCCATAGCCGTGGGTACCAGAGCTCTTATGTGTTATTCAGTCTTTGTCTTCTTTGTACTTTGCTCTGTCTTATAATTTTTCTAAGCCATAGGTTTGTTTCCATCCATAGCCGTGGGTACCAGAGCTCTTATGTGTTATTCAGTCTTTGTCTTCTTTGTACTTTGCTCTGTCTTATAATTTTTCTAAGCCATAGGTTTGTTTCCATCCATAGCCGTGGGTACCAGAGCTCTTATGTGTTATTCAGTCTTTGTCTTCTTTGTACTTTGCTCTGTCTTATAATTTTTCTAAGCCATAGGTTTGTTTCCATCCATAGCCGTGGGTACCAGAGCTCTTATGTGTTATTCAGTCTTTGTCTTCTTTGTACTTTGCTCTGTCTTATAATTTTTCTAAGCCATAGGTTCTTTCCATCCAAAGCCGTGGGTACCAGAGCTCTTTTGTGTTATTCAGTCTTTGTCTTCTTTGTACTTTGCTCTGTCTTATAATTTTTCTAAGCCATAGGTTCTTTCCATCCAAAGCCGTGGGCACCCCTCTTTTGTGTTCTTCAGTCTTTGTCTTAAGACTTTTAACCCGTAGGTCATTCCCATTCCAACTCTTAGACCTCTTATGTCTTGTAATTTTTCTAAGCCATAGGTTATTTCCATCCAAAGCCGTGGGTACCAAACTCTTAGAGCTCTTTTCAGTCTTTGTCTTAAGACTTTTAACCCGTAGGTCATTCCAATTCCAACTCTTAGAGCTCTTATGTCTTGTAATATTTCCATTTAAAGCCGTGGGTACCAAACTCTTAGAGCTCTTTTGTGTTATTCAGTCTTTGTCTTAAGACTTTAAACCCGTAGGTCATTCCAATTCCAACTCTTAGAGCTCTTTTGTGTTCTTCAGTCTTTGTCTTAAGACTTTTAACCCGTAGGTCATTCCCATTCCAACTCTTAGAGCTCTTATGTCTTGTAATTTTTCTAAGCCATAGGTTATTTCCGTCCAAAGCCGTAGGTACCAAACTCTTAGAGCTGTTTTCAGTCTTTGTTAAGACTTTTAACCCGTAGGTCATTCCAATTCCAACTCTTAGAGCTCTTATGTCTTGTAATATTTCCATTTAAAGCCGTGGGTACCAAACTCTTAGAGCTCTTTTGTGTTATTCAGCCTTTGTCTTAAGACTTTTACCCGTAGGTCATTCCCATCGAAATCTCTTTTCCAACTCCCAACATGCATGCACTACCCAGCCAGTTTACAAGACATAAGAGCTCTTTTCAGTCTTTGTCTTAAGACTTTTAACCCGTAGGTCATTCCAATTCCAACTCTTAGAGCTCTTATGTCTTGTAATATTTCCATTTAAAGCCGTGGGTACCAAACTCTTAGAGCTCTTTTGTGTTATTCAGTCTTTGTCTTAAGACTTTTACCCGGAGGTCATTCCCATCGAAATCTCTTTTCCAACTCCCAACATGCATGCACTACCCAGCCAGTTCAATTCACAGTTTGCAAGGGACAATGTCCCCAAAAAGAATCTGACAGAACACAATTAGACTAGTGTCTGCCAATGAATCTTCTTGGGTTTTGAAAGAAAAACAAAAAACAAAAACAAAAACCAAACTGTTCACAATATATCCCAAGATTAAGAGTCTGCAGGACGATTTAAAAGGTTTTGAAATCCTATTGAAACAAACATCTTGATTCCAAAATCCCAAAACGAATTGTCAATTGCAAAACAATCTCATTGAAAAGAACTTATCATACATGTTTGTTCTCTAATTCGATTTCAATCCTCCAAAATTCAGAAAACAAAACCAACAAAAAAACCAAAAAAACAACCAGATATTGAAATCATCTTGATTCCAGAATCCCAATAAAATTGTCAATTGCGAAACGATCTCATCTACGAGAGCTGTTCATACATATTTGTTCTCTCCTTCGATTTCAATCATCCACAACTCAGATAACAAAAAAAAAAAAAAAACAGAAATTGAAATCGAGAACACAGAGTTTTACATACCTCAACGATTGCTTCAAGCCGAGACAAGCTTCAAACCCTATAAACAAGAACAAACTATTAAGAATCTTAACCAATAGCTGAACAATAGCCGATTTTGTTAAGAAATCCTTATCAGATGCAAGTGTTTCCGAAGCTACTCCAGAAACTAGCCCATTACCAAAAGTGTAGGACAAGAGTCTATCAATGTTGCTATCAGAAGAATGGAAGCCAATACTGAAAGCTCCACCAAACTACAATGACAAACACAAATTTAGAAATCAGGAGTCCTGCACAAAGAACCCAAAAGCAAACAACGAAGATGAGGCAGATATACATTATTACCTCTCCTTTCCAGGAAATACTATATAAACATCCATCAGAGAGTCCCAAAAGCATAGTTTTGCTGTCCCTCACAAAATTGCTCCTACACAGAGTGAAAGAATTGGCCTTACATTTCCAGTCACAAAACATTACTGTGTCAACTCAACTCATACGGTAAATGTTGGGCACGGCAGAGACACGTACAGAAAAAAGCACTTACAAAGACAAGTCCTTCCCAGCAAAAGGGACCTGCTCACTTAGCAAAAGAGATATGGTTGCAAAACACAACTCCGATGGTTGTCTCTCTCCGGGTTTTATTTTATATATATGAAGAAAGAAAGATGATGTCTGCAAAACAAAACAAAAATGAGGTAGGCCTAAGAATGTCTGATACCATCAAGCTTCACGCCTATTGATTAAACGATCCAAATGAGATAAGGCTTATGAATGTCTGATATCATCAATGTGTGTAAATACAATGTGTGTTTCTTTTGTCATCCTTAAGATCCAAGAACTAGATTATGTATCCGCAAATCAATAAATTCTCAGGTGAATAAGGACTGAGTAGCAGAAACCAGCTAAGTAAAAAGAGTGAAACTAAGAACTTACAAGAACAGCAATCAATTTAGAGTCTGGACTCCACACAGCATGCAAATTCTCTCCTTCTTCTCGCACAGACTTCTCAACTCGTTGCTATCCCGGAAAGACACAAAAATCAAACAAGCTATCAGTTAACGAGCTCTAGACCCCCTAATTAAGAATGAGAGTGACGAAATGCAGGGATGATGATTAAGCAAAGAACCTGAGAAGATCCCCAAAGCTCCAAATGAGACGGAGAAACAACCAGCAATAGCCGACCTGCGAGCTTCAGGTACACGACTCGCTGCGAAGACGGACATATATGAAGGAAGAATAGTGATGTCTGCAAAACAAACCCAAGAACAAAAAAAATTGTGATAAAGACATACAAAAAGAGGCAAACTCAAACAGTTCTCTTAACAAAACAGGTAAGTGCCTATTGATTAAACGATCCAAATGAGATAGGCTTAAACCGAAACAGAATCTTTAGAAATCATAAGAAACCCTAAGTGTAGGACAAGGAACAAATCTTCGGAAACCCTAAGAAACCAAAATCGCAAAAAGATAAAGGAACAAATCTTAACCAATTATCACCAGGACGAAGAAGAAAAGAACTCAGTTGTACACCGAATCAAACATCATCCAAATACGATAGTAGTAATAACAGAGATTTACACACCCCGAAGAATGTTTCATGCGGAGACAATCTTCAAACCCTATAAACAAAGAACAAACTATTAATAATCCTGGAAACCCTAAAAACCAAAATCGCAAAAAAGATGAGGAACGAATCTAACCATTCACCAGGACAAAAAG
>NC_025693.1:3582420-3585152 GCF_000633955.1 Camelina sativa
AAAAAAAAAAAAAAAAATAATCATATTAGCAGAGTTTTCTCATCTAAGAGTATCCACGTCAGCGGTCAGCCTAATATTTTACAAATTCTGTGGGCCAATATCATTTTTGTTGTTTTATAAGTCCACATCTCCGTTGGGAAGACTTTTATTTTGAAGCTCTTATATTTTTTTATTATTAAAAAGTGTACTTTTACAAAATAAGAAGTTTTTGAAGTTGAATAAAATTATACTCCTCCAATGGTAGACTCTTATTAGGTTTCTTATTTTTGAAAAAAATTATTTTAAAAATATAATCAATTTAAATAGAACAATTAGTTTAAATATTGAAACAATTAAAATTTTATTAAAATGGAAAATTATTGCATTTCATAAACTTTTAAACATACAAAACATAAAAGCATATTAATATAAAAGTAGAAATCACAAATGGGGAAAAAAATTAGTTGTAATCTTGATTTGTGTCAAACTTTTGCCAAATATTCTCAACCACATTTCCAGAACAAACCTGCTTCACATTGCTCGGGATCAAAGCTGGAGTTGCGTTAGTTAGGCAACACTGAGTATTCAGCATCTTGACATGGTAACAATCACCGACAGATTTAGCAACGGTCTGAAAAAAAAATATGGAGCAAGCAAATAGATTAACAGTAGCTCTTGCAACGAAAGATTAAAAAACTATTTACAAACTGTTGAGAAAATGTATACCTTGCCATGAACAGTAGGAGAATCTGGTGCATACCAAGTGTCCTGTCTTTCGGATTGGCAGTGTGCGAAGCATGAGTTTATGAACACACCGTTATGAGTTGATGTCGCAAAAGATTTTACAGCATCCACCATTTGTGTCCTGAAGTCTGGCAAAAGAGAAGCATAATAAATGTTAACAACCACTACAATGTTACAGCATCCACCATTATATGTCATGTTTGGTAAGGATGACATATAAGCTATATCAAAAGCTCCACACTGCACTGGACCACCGGATCCAACAAGCCCTGCGCTTGTAATAACAAATCGCACCGCCTTTCTCTGCCTATCTACATCATGGACCACCTAACGAAACCATCAAAGACACTAAGGCTCTTTGCTTCTAATAAAACCTTTTAGAATAGTCCAACTCTGTGCAAGTGAGATGGAGAAAAAGGTGAAACCTGGTCATAATGTAAAAGGGCTTCAGACCTCCTGAAGAAAGACCAGCGGCGAATGTGACAGCGTGCTGTTCAGCCATTCCGACATTGAAAAACCTGTCTGGAAATCTCTCCTGAAATGTAACAAGTGATGCATCAATCTCCATCCCTGCATGAACCACAACAATATCTCTATCCTTTTCTGCCTCCATCACTAAAGCCTCAACAAAGCAATGACAGTAAGTGCGTCTGTCTGAGACACAGAAAATGAACTGTCAATGTCAAGATATGGATAGTGTTAAGAAAATTACATAAGCAGAGGAATATACCTTTGACCATGATCTTCTTTCCGATTTCTGCATCTCGGTTTTCCTCAGTGATCACGTGGACCAACACAGGACCCATTGAATCTAGAGAAGATACTTCTCGGAGAACACAAACTAGATCTTCAATGTTGTGTCCATCAACAGGACCAATGTAGTACAAACCAAGTTCTTCAAAGAGAGTTGATCCTGTTGGTCCAACCATTCCACGTGCATACTCATCGACTTTGGCTGCCCATTCATACATGCCCTTTCCAATTCTTTTCGTCATAGCCTGCCAAAATCCACAGCAAAAACAAATAATCAAATAACATCAATTGTTGACATGAAATTTCCAGAATGCTCTTTCCACAGAGAATGCTCTGTAGATAAAACGGAACTTACAGAATGATCTGTATTCAAATCTTCTCTAGCACTGGAAGCATGTGGAGGTTCCGTATCTGATATGGTTACTGAAGAAAGATCTTCAGATATCGAGAGATTCCCGGAGACATCAGGTTTTCTGTTTTCTATTCCAAAATTACAATCTGCGGCCATACTCTCGCCTGGTAATACTTGGTCTGAGCTGGAGGTGGCTTTGTGACCAGCAAGAATTGTATCACCACATGGAAGGTCAGATGTCTTTTCGGAGGGGGCATCTATGTTGGAGTTATTCTCTATATGAGCATTAGTGATCGAATCTGGTGGTTGAACTTGACTTTGTGGAGATTTATTGGTGGACTGAAACCTGGAAAATTGAGGAGGCCTATCAACCATGCTGATCATTTCAAAAGCAGAGTAGAACCCAAAGATTCTAGGGTAAACATGGAGATATTATTAAGTTGAAAAACCAAATACATAATGATGTCGAAGAACTTGGTGAGTTCTTGCTCTACCTCGTCGTATAATTTTCTGGCCTTGGTGGACGAAACTCACCAGAACCTTGCCCCGAAACTTTGTCTCTGGCCAAACCAGACAAATCCAACTGCAAAGAGCAGCACAAGATTCAATTGGAACCATATATATAATGTTACTATTAGATGAAGGACTTGCCTAACAATGAAGCTTTACCTTCCGGTCTGAAATGAAGTTGTGCAAATGACTCTGCAACCAGGTGGAAGAATGTTATGACCATGTCACAAAACAAGTTATATTGGGTATACCAACTGTTTAAGGTAAGAGTGTCCTACCTTTGGTGTACAATTGAAATCCCCACAAAGAACAACAGGCGCATCATCCCAGAGTTTTGAAACAGCATGAGCTTTATCTAAGAGTGTCCTGACCTACGTAACAGAGATAAATACAT
>NC_025693.1:3591713-3604612 GCF_000633955.1 Camelina sativa
GTGATCACGTGGACCAACACAGGACCCATTGAATCTAGAGAAGATACTTCTCGGAGAACACAAACTAGATCTTCAATGTTGTGTCCATCAACAGGACTAATGTAGTACAAACCAAGTTCTTCAAAGAGAGTTGATCCTGTTGGTCCAACCATTCCACGTGCATACTCATCGACTTTGGCTGCCCATTCATACATGCCCTTTCCAATTCTTTTCGTCATAGCCTGCCAAAATCCACAGCAAAAACAAATAATCAAATAACATCAATTGTTGACATGAAATTTCCAGAATGCTCTTTCCACAGAGAATGCTCTGTAGATAAAACGGAACTTACAGAATGATCTGTATTCAAATCTTCTCTAGCACTGGAAGCATGTGGAGGTTCCGTATCTGATATGGTTACTGAAGAAAGATCTTCAGATATCGAGAGATTCCCGGAGACATCAGGTTTTCTGTTTTCTATTCCAAAATTACAATCTGCGGCCATACTCTCGCCTGGTAATACTTGGTCTGAGCTGGAGGTGGCTTTGTGACCAGCAAGAATTGTATCACCACATGGAAGGTCAGATGTCTTTTCGGAGGGGGCATCTATGTTGGAGTTATTCTCTATATGAGCATTAGTGATCGAATCTGGTGGTTGAACTTGACTTTGTGGAGATTTATTGGTGGACTGAAACCTGGAAAATTGAGGAGGCCTATCAACCATGCTGATCATTTCAAAAGCAGAGTAGAACCCAAAGATTCTAGGGTAAACATGGAGATATTATTAAGTTGAAAAACCAAATACATAATGATGTCGAAGAACTTGGTGAGTTCTTGCTCTACCTCGTCGTATAATTTTCTGGCCTTGGTGGACGAAACTCACCAGAACCTTGCCCCGAAACTTTGTCTCTGGCCAAACCAGACAAATCCAACTGCAAAGAGCAGCACAAGATTCAATTGGAACCATATATATAATGTTACTATTAGATGAAGGACTTGCCTAACAATGAAGCTTTACCTTCCGGTCTGAAATGAAGTTGTGCAAATGACTCTGCAACCAGGTGGAAGAATGTTATGACCATGTCACAAAACAAGTTATATTGGGTATACCAACTGTTTAAGGTAAGAGTGTCCTACCTTTGGTGTACAATTGAAATCCCCACAAAGAACAACAGGCGCATCATCCCAGAGTTTTGAAACAGCATGAGCTTTATCTAAGAGTGTCCTGACCTACGTAACAGAGATAAATACATTGATGATAAATGGAAACAGCTAAACAAACCAAGTTAAGCAAAGGGCCAAGTGTTTTGCTTCAACAGTTTTATCTAAGACAACTAACACTTTTACATGTTGATGCGTATAGATAGAGTTAAATCAGAGAGTAAAACTGTCGTTTGGAAAAAGATTTCTACAAACTAGATAGAATATGGCAATAAAGGAAAGTACCTGACCAAGTTTAAAGTCTCCTCTTTTAGGATTAAAAACACGTGAATGTTACAAATGACAACTCGGTGGGAACCAGCAAAGTAAATGGCAATTCACTTCAACCCACCCACAAAGTATAGCCCATAAAGAAAACCACTGAAATCTGAAAGAAATCAGCCACTTCCTGGTGAATGGCAATTATCAATCCATAAAAAAAATATGATAGTAACATTTATAGATATTGTTAGGTTACCTTTCAGGTGGAGGGGTCTCATTTTCTTTTGTACGTGAAGTCAAAAATGTCTACACAGAACCAAATTTAGTTTAAAGGGTAAAGTGGCAAACGTATGTAACTCACTATCCCCATAAGGTTTTTTATATTACCTCAAGAACAAAAATTTGGGCAACATTATCCCGAAGACCAAGTTGATTGAACTGGATGCTTTCCTCATGAGTCATGAACCAATTTGAACGTAATATGATAAAAAATGAGATTCCACACAAGATTCCAGACTGAAGGACACAAGGAAGAGCAAGGGAATCAAACCTATTTGATCGCCAAAATATAGCACAACCGTCAACAGCATAACCAGTCCGCATGTGCATTTTTATACGAAAGAGTTAGCCCCTGTACAATTGAAGCCTAGTTCTTAGAAGCTCTGATACATACCATATAATCTTTTTACTCCAAGAGAATCAGTGGAGAATACAAACTCAAAATCACCATCTTTAAACAACACTAAGCATGACTCGTAAGAAAGATAGATAAACCCTAATTGTTTTTTCAACAAATTTAGAACATATACGTACCTTCCAAATGCCACTGTATCCCCGGGGCTTCATCTCCTCCTCTAAGTCCTGAAATTTTATCAACTTCCTGACATATGCAAAAAAAACATTAGATCATTGTGCATATGATGAAAACGCAACAGAGCTTCGTCTTCTTAGTCCTTCATACAAACAATTACAAGAAGATATAGCAGAAACAATAACCTGAACTGAAAGACACATTATATCTGCAGACCATAGGCCAAGCTCGAACACTAATTTGCTCTTTCTACACCCCCAGCTCAAGATGTTCCTCGGTATGTGAAAGTAAAGACTTCTCCAACTCCAGTGATCATTTGCAAAGGTAATCCGCCAATATATTATACGTAGGGATGTTAAAATGGGTGAAAAAACCCGGCCCGACCCAAACCCGGAAAAAACCCGCCTAAAAAAAACCCAGATTCAAAAAACCCGAACGGGTTTTAGGTCTAGTGGGTAAACCCGAACGGGTTTTAACTCTTGTGGGTAAACCCGTGGGTACCCAAATTTTTTTTGTCTCATATGGTGTATTTTGCATTTTACGTTGTATATTTATATTATGTATTATGTATACAAAATATGATTTTTATTATGTATTTTGTGTATTTTATTATCCAAAATACCTATTATATGGGATATTATAGGTAAATCTGCAAAAAAATCCGATTATACTAAGACTACCCATGGGTACCCGAATGCTAACTCATCAGAAATTTTTTTTTCTGCCCCACACCTCAGATAAAGTAAAATTTTCATCTTAACACAGTACCCAGATTGTCGATAATGAATAGAATAAACAACAACAAAATCAAACGATCTGAAAAATGAAAACCAATCAAAGAGCTAGATATTAAACCAAAGCCACCATGAACAATTGAACACCATCAACATAGAAAAATAAAAACAATAAAAGAAACAAAGAGACAAATCGTAACTTGGTGTCTTCTCCTCCCCCACTCAAACTAATCTTTAACAAATATGTGCAATAAGAAAATTATAGCCACCTCGAAATTAAAATTGCCTCTTTCGTGTTTTTTTTTCACCACAGTCCAACTTCATGAGACGAACTCAAGCATCGTCAATAAGCATGATAAACAGAGGGCAGCCCACAAAATAAGAATTTTAGAACCCAGATCAAAGGTCAAACGATTGATGATGAGAATCAAAAACCTCATACAAAAAGAAATTATATGATGCTTATAATTAATGTCACTCGAATTTGAGAGAGAGCATATGTACTTTGATTTGTCGGCTTATGATTAACTGACATGAAGTAAAAAAAAACCCGATCGGTATCCATAACCCAGAAGGGTAAACCCGTGTAAGAGTTTGTGTAAACGGGTCCTGCCCATTTAAAACCCGTGTAAGATTTTGTGTAAACGAGTCCTGCCCATTCTATCCTGGTTTTGGGTACCCAACTGGGTAAAACCCATTTTTAACATCCCTAATTATACGATAGAACAACAAACTTTTCTGCACATAACAAAAAAGTGAATCAAATTAGGAAAAAAAATAAATATAGAAATTGGCGTGAAGTTCAATGAGATGATCAAATTTTTCAGCAAAACTTACCGGAGCCAGGCCCAGGAGGCAGCGGCGTTTTAGCATGTTCCCATTCACGGTAATCTGAAGGTTTTGACCGTGGTCGTTGACGGAAGCTCCGCGGGGGAGACATCTGGTTTTGATAGAACGGAGGGGGAAGGCAAGCCGTATAGCTTTGATTGGATGGAGGATGATTAGGTTGACGGAATTGTTGCCACTGACCTTGAGACGGCGGCGGAGGTCGAAATCCGTAATTCTTCTGATTGAACGGGTGGTTGCTGCCGCTGACCAAGCGGAGGCTGAGGTTGTTGACCATGCCGGAATCGGAGATTGGCGTCATGAACTGACTGAAAATGCGAGTCTTCAGTAACGAACTAACTTGTCTCTTCTTCCTGCGTCGTTGTTGTACGGAAGATCGGAGAAACTTCTCGCACCTCGTCCACCTCCGTAAGAAATAAAATTAATATTCCATTAACCGAAGCAACGCAGCGAGAGTGATACAATAATAAGAGTATGGCTGAGGAAATTTACCGGAGCACGAGTAGACATGGTGGTGAAGATTGGAACAGAGATAGAGTGGAGGTGTCAGCGAAAGCAACGTCGGAGAAAACTTGGGAAACGAAACGAGAACGCCGCATTGGTCAATCGGATCGAGTGAGTAAAAGCGACCTCGAAGGGAAGCGGTGCTTAATTTGCAGAGACGAATCAGTCCCATGAACGGAGATTCTTAGACAATCGTGCCGTTTTTGGAATCTAGAAGTACACAGCTCTCTGTCTGTCTTCACTGTGAATTAACGGCACGCAAGCCAAAGTCATATTTCTTCTACAGTTCTTTATTTTCTTCTTCAATATTCAACAACACTCATAACAAGAATCTTGTATCTCTTTTACTCAAAATTTATAGAACAACATTTCAGATATGGAACCTCAATTTCGAACCCCTGGAGTGGCAAGTACTGACTATATATAAAGCTTTGAATTGCAAAGTTAAAACTTCCCCAACCAAAAAAAGGTCCAAAACCAACAAGTATGTAACCATGAATCTATAAATGTAGAATCAATAAGAAACCTTTTAAGGTCAACAAGACAAGCAAAACTCGGAAACCGACGGATCATCATAACATGAATAGATCTTGAAATTGAACAAACAAAGAAACTGGGGGACGAATGGCTTCCCCGAGTTGGGTATTTTTCATCCATCATTTGTTGGCTTCAGACTGAGCGAAGGACTTGCTGACAACGTAGCAATATCACTTGGTTCAATGTTGATGTAATAGTTTTGTATGGTATCTGTGATATCAAACCCGAACTTCTTGTACAACTTGATCGCGTCTTCGTTGTTTGTCTGAACGTGCAAGTATATCTCACACATGTTTTGCTTGGAGCCACATGTCAAGAACATGATTCAATATAGCTTTGAACCTGCAAAAGACAAAACAAAACAAGATACACAAGTTATAGAGTTTCCCTTTTTTTGAAGCAGGGGAATACAATCTTGGATCTTGATATACGAGGAAGTCATTGCATAAAACCCTCAGGACTATTTCATGGTGGTTCGAATCTCTAAATAGAGAAACTACCGAAAAAAACATACTACAGCTAGCCTCATGTGTTAAAACGTAAGGAACAACAGAATTACGCAACAGTTTTCTACATTATTCATGTTCTGTCAGTATGAAGATTCAAGTTTGGGATGGCAGATTTATGACTCACTTACCAATGCCAATCCCACGGTATGGTGCAAGAACACCAAGCGTCATTATATAAATTTCGCATGCCCCCACCTTCTTTCTTCTCCAGCCGACAGGGCGATAGCTCCGATCCAACACATATGTCACTGTAATATGCTGAGAGAGAGAGAGAGAGAGTAAATCCATTATTAGAACATGAAGAATTTTCCTTGTCTCACAAATTGGAGAAAATAAACGTAACACCAAGAACATAACTATCCAGGCAACAGCAATGAAATAGTTACTGCCAATGTTTAGATGTTGTCAACAGTTTTTAAACATTCATAATCGCATCTTATTGTACATATATCTCTTAATCTCTCATTTAATTAATATAATATATATTAAAGGACAGCGGATGAAGGACAGACAACATACTACACTTGCCCCAATTGTAGTCATAGATTCACACAAGGTTGAGGTTATAATCATCTCTTCAACATGTGTTTCAGATTTCACACCAGTTTTGTTTCTTACATCAATATTATCTATCAACTTTCATATCCGGTGTGATCATTAGAACCTTATGTATAGTTTCTTGCATTTATGTCACGAACTCAAACATTCAATGCCATCATCATCTGTAGCTGTTAAAATCATCTAGTAAAGTCCACGTGGATATGGTTGTTTAGGCAGTTTCAAGTGCCGTAGTATAGCCTTTAGTTCATAAAGTAAAATATGCCTCAGATCCAATTTCCCGATGCATGTTCTACCTTCTCCACTGAGGGCTATACTATCGCACTTGAAACTGTCTGAACAAACGTATCTACGTGGTCTTTACTAGACTTTACTAGCTACAAAATTTCCCTCCTTTTTCTTTTTGTTTGTTGTTTTAGTCTACATCTATATACATAAAAAAAGACAATGTAACGTTGGGTCATACAACAAATCAAAGAGTATCTGCTCTACAACTCCTAACTCCGTGATTTACACATCTTGTACTTGTATAGTACGAAACGAATATTCAAAGAAGTCACCAGAGCATAACTTGTAAGCACGCACGCACACTAATACACGTCAAATTTAATCTTACTTCTTAATCCAACGGCTCAAATTCTGTTATTTTAGATGTACTGTACATTCCATACACCTCACCGCACCAGATCGACCAAATCCTCTCAATTTATAAATCGTTGAGCACATTAAACGTCCCAAACAGTTTCCAAAACATAACCATGGAAACGTCGTTGTTTGACCATTCTTCTTCTCCGGTGACACTTCCGTCGTTTCTCCTCCTCTTCCTCGCCGTATACCTCATCGGCTATTTCATAATTTTCCGGTCATGGAAATCATCATCACATTTAGGAGCTAGCTGCTTAATGTCACTCTTCCACGGCACTCCCGCCGTTGTAATGGCCTCTCACGCGCTTTTAACAACTCCACGCGCCGCCGTTCACTCATTCGCTTCACCCAACACCGTCGTGGAATCAACCGTGCTCGACTTCAGCATGGCTTATTTCACCGTTGATCTCTTCCACTACCTAATCTTCCTCCCTAACGACTTCATATTCATCCTCCACCACATCGCGACGCTCTACGTCTTCGCCACGTGCCGGTTCGCCGTCGGTCATGGAGCTCACGCGCTTCTCCTACTCTTGGTCCTCGCGGAGGTGACGAGCGCATGTCAGAACGTTTGGACGATCACCGGGTATAGGAAACACGACGTCGTTATGGCGAGGAGAGTGAGGGAGCTTTTGTCTCCGCCTTTTTACTTGTTTTACACTCTTGTTCGTGGATTGGCTGGTCCGGTGGCTTTGTACGATATGGCGGCGTTTTACGGCAGTGGTGCGGCCGAGGGAGCTATTCCACGGTGGGCTTGGTTGTCGTGGCTTGTTGTCATTGGGGTTGCGATTTTGGTTAGTGTTTTGTGGGTTTTACGTAATTGGGTTGATTGGTTTAGAGAGAAGAACAACTCTAACAAGAAATCTAAATGAAATGATTAATATTTTTCTTTTTTCGAACAAAAAGGTAAAAATTGTTTGATTGAATAGAAATCTAGATCTAGTAATGTTCATACAAATTTATTTGATTGTCTTTGTGTAATGTTCTATTAACGATATTGTACTTTATGTGGATCCAAATCTTACTGTTATATTTGTGTTGTAAAGTTTTTTAAATCACTCTAAATGTAACTGTTATTTGTGCTGTAAGTTTCTTGAATCACTTTGCAAACGTGAGAATCTTACGTAAACTCAATAAATTATACAACTTGTCAACCCTTGAATGTTTTAACCTTTTTTATATTCATTCAATTTAAAAAGTAAACATCCTTTAAATTCGTGATTAGGCCAAAAAGTTTCCTAACTCATGTGATAAGTGAATACAATTTAGAAATGTTCACGCCACATGGGATTATATTGTTTGATGTCGATGACTTGCAAATTTGGTAATTATTAATAATTAAATGGGAGTTGACCAAGAAAATAAAATTACGTTGACAAAAACATTTTATAGTATTTTTTTTTTTCAATACCAAGTCTCTTGCTGGCTTACATGTCTTTATTTTTAGTGAAGGGTTACCCAATTCTAAATTGTATGGGATGAACTGATTCGTCAAAAAAAGAACTCAAATAAAATAGATTGATAATAAACCACACTCATAGTTATAACTTATAAGTATTAGTCAAGAGACATTTTGAAGAGTTAATTGCACTAAAATTAAACTTATATACTAAAGTGAAGTTTTATTTTTAATAAAAACGTTTTTTAATATTAATTTATATTCAAAGAAAAAATAAATGGTTTTATAACTTTTTTTTTTGTCAACATTTAATTCGGTTAAAAAACTTAAATAGAGTGTTCTGCTAAAGTACAAGAGGAGTTATCCAGGATACGGAGAGCACATTTTGCCAAGTCATCGGCTAACAGATTTGCCGTGCGAGGAATAAAGGTAAAGAACACATAAGAGAACTCAGAGATTAGCTCCCTAATATCATAAAGTATCCCTGCTAGTTCATTAACTATCTTGTTAGTGTGCAGGAGGTCGACTAGAGATTTTGAGTCGGACCTGATGAAAACATGCGAGAAAGCTTTGTCCTTTGCTGATTGCAGTCCCGCTTTGACGGCTAAAGCCTCGCCTTGGAGTGCAGATGCTACAAAAGTTTCACCCGCTGATTCCTTAAAGGAGAGGTTGCCTTGGTAGTCTCTTCCAATCCAACCGAGGCCACAGTTTAAAGATTCCTTCCTCCAAGCTGCATCAGTTTCGATGGTGATCAAACCTTCTCTTGGGGTTGGACTCTTGTTAGGGCGTGGTTGTGGATCAATTTCCTCAGTCTTTGTAGATTCATGGGCTTGGTACCATATTTTAGCATCTAGGATCGCTTTTTGTAGTGTCTCTGCCTCTGTGAACGACTTATCTGAGAAGAGCAGATGGTTGCGTGCTGTCCAGAGGTTCCAAAGGATCCAAGGGTAGATCGGAGTTGAGACGCCAACAGGAGGCAGGTTAGTGCACTGTTTGAGTTCTTTGAGCCAAACTTGTGGTCCAGAGTGTCCTCTGTTGACATGGGAGACAGTGACAGGCACGAGCTTCCAGACATTTGTTGCATATGGGCAGTGTAGCAGGAGATGCATAATTGATTCCGGTTCACCGCATCGTTTGCAGCCAGTGTCTGTGTTTAGACCCCTGCGTTCCAAGATTTCACCAACTGGGATAACTCCTGCTGCATCTTTCCATAGGAAATGTTTTATTTTGGGTGCTGTCTTCAGGTTCCAAATGGATGTCATCCAGTTGAAGTCTCCGGGGTGAAGACTCTTGGTGTTCTGTTTTAGAATGTTGTACCCTGATTTTGAGGAGTAGACTCCTGATTTATCTGGGAGCCAAACTAATGAGTCTGCCATGTTGACGTTCGGTCTGATTTGTCGGATAAGATCCTCAAGGTGAGGTAGATGTGATCGAATCTGATCTACATTCCAAGAGTTAGATTCCGTGTGAAGGAGGTCACTTACCTGAAGCGAGAGTTCAGATTGAGGGGTGGGGCCAACAGGTGTGATCTGCGAGGAGGTTGAGAGCCATGCGTCATCCCAAACCTTTATGCTCCTTCTATTGCCTACAATCCAGCCAAGTCCCTTGCGGAGTACCTCTCTTCCCACCATAATGCCTCGCCACCCGTGAGAGGGGTTTGAAGGCATTTTGCATTGCAGGAAGGAGTCATCCATGCAATATTTTCCAAGGAGAACCCTCCCTAGAAGGGAGTGAGGTCTTGTTAGTATACGCCAGCTTATCTTCCCTAACAACGCATCGTTGAAGTTTTCAATTTCCCTGAAGCTTAGTCCACCTGCAGCTTTTGGGAGAGATAACTTGTCCTAAGATGTCCATGCTATTTTTCGTTTTTCAGAGTTATTATCCCACCAAAAACGAGTGAGGGCAGATTGGATTCTTTTACAAAGGGATTTTGGCAGTTTGAAGTTTGACATTGCATACGTGGGTGTGGCAGATAGGACTGATTTAAGAAGGACTTCTTTCCCTGCCCCAGATAGGAATCGGTTTTGCCAGCCTAGAGATTTCTGACGAATGCGATCGACTAATGAAGTGAAGATATTGCTTTTCCTTCTCCCAAAATGTTCAGGAAGGCCTAAATATTTCCCAATTCCTCCTTCCTTGGTGATGTTGAGGGTTTGTTTAACTTTCGCCTTAAGGTTGTTTGGTGTTTTTGGAGGAGAAGGTGATCGAGGATTTGTTGTAGTTGATGCACTGTCCTGATGCAGCTTCATACCGTTGAATTATTTCCGATAGGGCCTTGCAGTCTTTTTCGTTGGCTCTGCAGAAGAACATGGTATCGTCAGCGAAGAGAAGGTGGTTTATCGGGGGGCTACCCCTAGCTACTTTGACGCCTTTGAGAGAGCCATTCCTCTGTCCCTCTTGGCATAGACTAGAGAGAACCTCTGTGCATAGGATGAAGAGGTAGGGGGAGAGTGGGTCTCCCTGTCGGAGGCCTCTAGTGGGGAAGACTTTTCCTTGCGGGGATCCATTAATGAGGAATGTATAGGAGACTGAGGTCACACAAGCCATCACCCAGGTAATCCACTTCTCACTAAACCCCATTTTTGTTAGGACAGCTCTTAGGAAATTCCACTCAATTCTGTCGTATGCTTTACTCATATCGGCTTTAACCGCCATTGAGCATCAAACTCTTGCCTTGGACGTCCGGAGAAAGTGAAGGATCTCGTGGGTGATTAACACGTTATCGGAGATGGATCTACCTAGGACAAAGGCGGACTGATGCTCTGAGATAAGATGGGGGAGGAAAGGTTGCAGCCGTGTAGTCAGAATTTTGGCTATAATCTTGTAAGTAACGTTACAGAGGGCGATCAGACGGTAGTCAGAGACTTTCCTCGGGCCCGTCCCTTGACCTTTTGGGATGAGGCAAACATGTGTCTCGTTCAAACGGTTTGTCATTACTCCTGACGTGAAGAAATGTATGACTTCATTACAGATATCAGGCCCCGTGATATCCCAGTATGAGCGGTAGAAACCTGCTGAGAAGCCATCGGGGCCCGGGGCCTTGTCTAGATGGATTGCAAAAGTTGCAGCTTTGATTTCCTCCACGGTGGGAGTTCTGGTGAGAGAGATATTCGTTTCCGGGGAGACACATGGGAGACTGGTTCCTTCCAACACTGTTAGGTCGTTTAGCGGATTGGTGGTGAAGATTGAGTTGAAATAGTTGGCTATGGTTGTTGCGATTTGATCCTCTTCGTGGAACGTGGTTCCGACTCGTCTTCAATAACAGTGAGTCTGTTTCGTGCTCTTTGTCCTCTGGTGGTAGCATGGAAGTAGCCCGTGTTTTGATCACCGCTCTAAAGCCAGAGAATCCTCGAACGTTGTCTCCAGAATAATTCTTCTGCTTTGTATGCTCTTTCCAGTTTTGCTGTGACTTCTACAATGGTGTCCGGGTCTGGAATATTTGCAGACAGAGCTACCTCCAGGGCGTCTTGATATTCCTTGATTTGTAAAGCGTTGTTTGCTTGTTGTGTCTTTGTCCATTTCACGAGAAGGTGTATGCAAGCATTTGTTTTAGCTAACACCGTTGGCAGTTGGGGGTTATTCCACGCCTCTTCCACTAGCTTTCTGATTTCTGGGTTACTTCTCAGCCGTCTATCAAACCAGAAAAGTCCCTTTCGCTTCTTCCGAGAGGTGTCGAAAAAGTAATAAGAGGACGGTGGTCTGACCCTTCATAGCGTAGGTAGGAGCACCATCCCGACGGGAACATCTCAGTCCAAGCCGCATTGGCTAGGACTCTATCTAGTCGTTGACGTACAAAGTGGTCGTATCGCATACCCCGCCAGGATAGAGGGTTTCCGGAGTGTTTGACATCCCATAATCCCATCTGCGAGACAAATCTCCTAAACAAGAAGAAAGAGCCCTCATGTCTTGGTGGACCTCCAACTTTTTCAGAGTTGTCTAGGATATCGTTGAAATTACCGGACAGGGTCCAGGCAGCGTCTCTTGATTCTCCAATAGACGATAAATTTTCCAAAATTTTGATCTGTTATCTCTTTGTGGAGGGCCATAGACAAACGTCAGGAAGAAGGAGCGTTGTTTGTGAGTGATTTTTGTATCTATGAAGTTTGCAGTTGAAGTAAGAACTTCTAAAGTGATATCACTTTTCCAAAACAGAGCTAACCCTCCACTAAGACCAACAGGGGGAACAGTGAAACAGTTTGAGTATCCCATCCAATTGAACACCTTTGAGACATAGTCATCTTGGTTTTTGGTTTCCATGAGGAACATTACATCCGGGAAGAGGGAGAGACAGATTTCCCGGAGTCGACGAACTGTAATGGAGTTCCCCACCCCTTGACAGTTCCAGCTCGCAGTGACTAAGGAAGAGGATCGGGGGGATACCGAAAATCCACCCTTCCTGAGTTCCCATCTGGGATTAAGACCATGGCAGGAGCGTTACTAGTCCCTGGTGCTTGCCTTGGGGCTTGGTTCTCAGTCAGATTAGTTTTCGCAGTGGTTACCTGTTCAGATTCCAGACATAACCTTTTTCTTGGTGGGTTGGTGACCCTGTTCGGTGCCCATTTACGTCTGCTAGTTCCCGCTTGTGGGCTGGCGATCCCTCTTGTTCGTTGAAGAGGAGGTTTTGATGCTACTCTTCTCTTTTGGCGGGTGTTAGAGGTGGAGGCAATGTCTTTTGAATTGTTCCGTTTTTTGGGGGCCGTTGGTTTTTTGGATGGGCCTTGTCTTTTAGCTTGGGCCTTTGAAGTTTGGGGGTCCATTACTATTGAGTTCTTCCCCGCTTGAACGGTCGGTTTGCTTGAGCTCGCAGAACCTAGCCGCAGGGAAGTGTGGATTCTTCTGGAGGCTTGCTCTGGTTGGACCGGCGGCTATCATGGCGGTGAGAGTTGTGTAGTGGTCATGAGTTCCGTTGATCTTCACGGTGTCGATCCCTGTGAGAACTGAGAATGAGCTTCTCC
>NC_025693.1:3606227-3617482 GCF_000633955.1 Camelina sativa
GAGAGCCGGTTGCCATAGCGGTGGTTGTGTGGAGTGTACTTGTGTATGAAGTCGGAACTAACGAGAGTCAGGCGATAACTCCCCTCCTTCTAGCGCCAAATGTGAGAACTGAGAATGAGCTTCTCCTTCCGAAGTGATTTAAATGTGGAGGAGCTTATCGCCGTAAAAAAGTTCCGAACTGAATTGAGAGAGAGTTTGAGAGTTTGAATTTGTATTGCTGTTGCTGGAAAAAGTATTCGATCCTTACAAGTGACACCCCCCTTACATATTTATACCGACCAATTAATTACCCAATTAATGCACAATTAATAAGACACGATTTGCGCGGACTAATTAATCCTCTTGAATGCAGGAATCTTTGACCGGGCCCGAGCTGCGAGCTGACCAGCATGAAGCGTCTCCGCGCTCTCTTTCTTTCTCCGGGCCTGATGGGCCGATCGGTAACATGCTTTCGGCCCATTAGACAAGCCCGGCCTAGGCCCTCTTGCCTATTACCCGAGATGGCAGATCGTGGGTAGAACAGTTGCCCCCCAAGTCTCCCGAGCTGAATAGTTCGGGGGACTTTTGACCTTCAAGCGATCAATTTTGGGAAACCGAATATTTCCCCATATCTCCACGATTTGATTGAGGTAATGATGGGATTTGCCTTCCCGAACAAGCCTCGGGGCCCACTAGGTGGCGTGTTGGTTATAAGAGAGAAAAGAAACGGTGCGAGACCTTTCACTTCCCCAGGCAATCATTGCTTTCTGGTGCCGTGTATAAAGGTAACTCTCGACTTCTCTCTCACCCTTAATCTTCAATCGTGTTTATGTTTTTATGCTCTTAGATTTTTTTTTTTTCCGTAAATCTCTCTACTTTCACCGGAAAAAACCTTTGCTCTTCCTTCGTTCTTTACTAATTTCCCAGAAAAGAATGTCTCCTCCGAAATCCTCGTCTGGTAAACCCAAAAAACCCCTGATTCCAGGCACTTTTGGCCCTCATCCGCCGTCAATTCTCTCGGCGGCGAACCTGGCTGAGGTTAGAGGCTCCACCGGGATTTCGTCTGAGATTGAACTCAGATTCCCGGAATCCCATGAGTCCCCGGAGAACCCTCCTCCGAAATACTGCTGCGCGTTCGAGATTTTCTTCTCCGCGTGTGGTCTGTCGTTTCCCCTTCCCGAACTCATCGTTAAGATGATGTTCGAACTGGGCTTCGCTCTCCCCCAAATGTGCCCGAACTTCGTTTGGACCGTTATGTGCTTGCAAACCCTGGGGGAAGAATTCAATTACCAGCTATCACTGGCGGACTTCCTCCAGGTATACACCGTGAAGACGGGTCGCACTAAGGGTACACTCTACGTGAGCCCGCTCTCCGGACTGAAGGTCTTCGACGACCTTCCTGAGAAAGACGAGAAATAGAGGAAATCTTATTTCTTCTTCCCGGTCAACGAGCTCACTTTCGGCCATCGCACGAGCTCGTTCGTTTCGAAGTGGACCTCGAAAATTGGTAGACTAGCGTTTCCTACTAGGTCCAGCTCGAGTGTAATTTTGTTTCTTAGTCTCACTTTTAACTGTTTCCTTTTCAGACCACTTCGAATGCGGATTGCTTTGCCCTACGTTTGCGGAGTTCTTTTCGAGGTTCTGTAGCCAGGGACAGATCGCTTGGGACTCTTTCTCCTGCGAGAGGATCAGAGAGTCCACGGCGAGGCTCGGAAGGCGTTCTCTCGTCTTTTCCACGCCCTTAAGCGTTTCGGAGNCAGATCGCTTGGGACTCTTTCTCCTGCGAGAGGATCAGAGAGTCCACGGTGAGGCTCGGAAGGCGTTCTCTCGTCTGTTCCACGCCCTTAAGCGTTTCGGAGATGAACTACAGGGAAGAAATGGCGTGCCGAATTGCCGAAAAAGAGGCGAAGAAACAGATGGCGATGGCCCTCGCCGAAGGCAAAGCTCGCCTTCCTAAGAAGTCTGGTCCCTCTACTCCTGAGGTAGACGGGGCTTTGGCACCCCCCACTGGTTCTTCCGAGCTGCCTACGGGGGCCTCCGAACCTCTGCCCAGCTCGCCCGAGCCCGCCGTAATTGTTGTAGCTGATTCCAGTGACGAGCCGCGGGAGGTTATAACTCCCCCCGTCGAGGTCAGTTCCCAGCAGGCGGACTCATCCAAAAAGAGGAAGGAACCTGAGACTTCCTCGCTTCTTCGCGAGAAGAGCCGAGCTCGGACTGGTTCGTCAGGAGACGAGCGAAGTAAGTCCAGCTCGCAAGATAGGGGTCCTTCCTCAGAGAGGAGATCTAAGGAGTCCGGGGATTCCTCTGGCAGGCCGCCTTCAAAGGAACGTCGTTCCTCCCCCCGAGGTAACGACAACTCGAGGTTTTTTTTTTTGCTTGCTGGGTCTCGGGGACCAAGTAGAATAACATCGTTCGTCCATTTCAGTTCCCCCTGCGTCCCCAGCTGATCTGATGAGGAGTTACACTCGGCCAGGAGTTCGGGTTCCGGGGTTTGCGGACATGTCCGAACTCAACCGTGCGAACTTCTTCCGCTTCGTGGATAAGATTGGAGAGGTTAGTTACACATGCTTCCTCAGCTTTTTTATTTAACACCTTCGCCGTTTTTAACGAACTGCGATTTCCCAGCTAATGATCGAGTTCAACTCCTCGGTAGCATCTTATGAAGATCAGCTGTTTGCCTCACCTTCATCTTCCGAGGTGGGCCATCTCCGGGAAAAGATTGCTGACCTGGAAGCCCAGGTGAAGGAGTATGCCAGATTAGAAGCCGAGAATGCTGCTACCGTGGAAAAAGCCGAACAAATCCGGGCTCGGACGAAGAGAGCCGAGGTACAGGTGCTTGACCTCGGAATTGCCAACGAGGACCTCCGAGACAAGCTAAAGAAGGCGGGGTAGGTTGCACGAGATCGAGCTCCGCAATCAGCTACTTGAGGCTGGCAACAGCTGCGAGATTGAGAGGGTACGAAGGGAGGAGAGGCAGGCAATGAGGCGGACTCTCCGTCCTCTGGTCGAGGAGGTGAAGGTCACCTTCGAAGAGAGGGAGAAACTAGCCCCGCTTCAGATCCGAGCTGCCGAGATCAGGGCTAACCGGATGCTGGTTGAAGAGATCTCTAGGGGCGAGATCCAAGATATGGAGGCTGAGCTCGGACTCCTGAAAACTGACGAAGAGGAAGCTGACGAGAAGGTGTCAAAGGTAACTCCCCGTGAACTCGACCTCGCTGCATTCTCAAGCCTTTTGGCGGACACGCCCGATCTCTTATGCAACAAGCACCCGCTTAACGTCACAATCGACGAGTCCGGCACTAACCTCGGGCAACTCTCGAACCAGGGGATGGACGACTATCTGGCGACCACCATGTCGGAAGGGGAGCTAGCGGAGATGGGGTTTGCCCTTTCCGAGGCGGCGTCTGATCCTGTCCTTCCAAATCAATAGTTCCTATTCTGGGGTTGTCTTGGCACGAGTTGCCCCCCCTGTTTTGTAGTATTTGTTTTTAGACTTGCTCCGGAGTGTTTTGGTCGAAGTGACCACTCCGTTTTGTTTTTTTTGCAAATTATTGTTTTTGTCATGCTAAATGCGAACTTCATATCCACAATCTTTGTTCGGAAAGATGATAAGAGCGGAAGTGATCACGAAGTAAGAACTTCGGTTAAACAGTTCGAAAAGATGACACCCCAACTTTAATAAGTAAAGCCGAGTGCGAAGTGAGGACTTCGGCTTAAGTAAGAATTTTGCGAAACTAAATTTCGACTTTAATAAGTAAAACGGAGTACGAAGTGAGGACTTCGTTAAATTTCCGCAACATTAACTTTAAAGTAAAGTTAAATACGAAGTGAGACTTCGGTTTAGGTTTGCGAAGTTAGACCTCGGCTTTAAATGATAGATGCGAAATTAAATTTCGGCTTTAAATGATAGATGCGAAGTTAGACTTCGGCTTTTTGTTTTATATTTGCCATTATTAATAAAAAAAAGTTTAAGAAAACTTTAAGTTTTATTAGTATGGATAGCTGGACCCGAAGTGGGCTGCCTACGTACCCTTATCGGGATCAAGCCAGATCGTAGTTCGATACAAAGAAATTAGCTGTAAAAAAGTTTAAGGTGTAGAGAATTCCAAGACCTCGGGACTGGTTTTCCCTCTGAATCCTCGAGCTGATAAACTCCATTTCGGACTTCGCGAGTAATTCTGTATGGTCCTTCCCAATTGATTCCCAGCTTCCCTGCATTTAGCTCCTCGGTATTCTCATGGACTTTCCGGAGGACGAGGTCGCCCACTGCCAAGGGTCTGCCTCGGATTTTAGAGTTATAGTACCGAGCCACCGCGTTCTGGTAATTCTGGATCCGGACTAACGCCTGGTCCCGACGCTCGTTAATTGTATCAAGAGTATCCTGTAGGAACTCCTCATTTTCCTCTGCTCGGAGTGGGTTCAACGAGGTACGGACTCCGAGCACTTCTATATCGGCTGGAACTACGGCATCAACTCCGTAAACCAGGGAGAAAGGTGTCTCATTAGTGGCCCACCGAGATGTTGTTCGGATCGCCCAGAGGACGCCCTGAAGTTCGTCCGGCCAGCGCCCCTTACGAGCATCGAGCCGTTTCTTCAAGTTGGCAAGTATGACCTTATTCATTGCCTCGGCTTGCCCATTACCTTGCGGGTAACGAGGAGTTGACTTATTGAGTCGAATTTTCCACTTCGCGCAGAATTCTTCGAACTTCGAGGAGATGTACTGTGGGCCATTGTCGGTAATGATTTCACATGGGACACCGTAGCGGTAGATTATACTCTTAAGCACGAACTGTTCCACTTCGTCACTTGTTACTTTCGCATAGGCTGCCGCTTCTACCCACTTGGAGAAATAGTCGGTAAGAGCGAGCACGTACTGGACTCCTCCTGGTCCTCGATGTAATGGACCGATGATATCCATAGACCACCTCATGAATGGGTATGGTGCGGATACCGAAGACAGGAGCTCGGTAGGTTGATGAATTGACGGGGCGTGCTTCTGACACTTCTCACAAGTTCGAGAATATGTTTCGCAGTCCGTGATCATGGTAGGCCAGAAGTAACCTTGCCGTTTAATTTTGAAAGCCAGAGTCCGACCTCCGGAATGATTCCCATTGGGACCGTCGTGAACAGCTCGCATTAGCATCGCGGGCTCTCTACCAGCCACGCAAGTTAGATAAAGACCAGCTACACTTCGGCGTAGAAGTATTCTGTTGTGAACGCAGTACCGCGCACTGATGACCTTGAGTTTCCTAGCTGCCCATTTGTCGGCTGGGAGTTCCCCTTTCTCCAGGTAAGCCCAGATCGGGCTCCGCCAGTCCTCTGCCCCCCAGCTGTTAGAATTCGTGCCGCTCGAAATGACATGTGGGATAACAGCTTGATTGTCAGCTGGTGAGCTCGATGATGCCGGAGTTGAATTCGCGTCGAGCTCGGCTACAGGTGGGTGAACTTCCATTGGAGTAGGCAAGACAGGGTCCGGATCCTCCGAGGGTAAAGAGTCCGCAGCCGTCTTACGAGCTGCTTCCTCAGCGGCCAACTGTTTTTTCATTGCGCGGGTCACGACGTGTGTGCTCTCCAGCCGGATGCTTGGAAACTGGATGACTTCGACGGGAATGATCCTTGTCGTCGCAGGATCCGAAGTGGATGCCAGAGATGCTAAAGCGTCCGCAGCGGAGTTCTCACTTCGTGGGATCTTAGTGATTTCGAACTCCTCGAACTTGGCGACTAACTCCCGAGCTGTGGACAAATAAGCCTCCATACGGCCATCCTTTGTTTCGTACTCCCCCAGAAACTGGTTGGTGACCAGCTGCGAATCGCAAAAAGCTCGAAGTTTTCGGACACCAATCCCCACTGCGAGGCGTAAGCCGGCAAGGAAAGAGTCGTACTAGGCTTCGTTGTTGGACGCACTGAAAGCCAAGCGAAACGATTGCTCGATCACTTCGCCTGTAGGAGAGGTGAGGCGGACCCCAATTCCTGCCCCCGACTTGGAAGAAGCTCCATCAACATACAGCGTCCATGGAGTTTCGACATTGTCGCTAGCCGAAGAGGCTAGTGGGAGTTCGATCAAGAAATCGGCCAGCACTTGTGACTTCGCGCAGGTTCGAGTCCGGAACTCGATGTCATATTTGCTCAACTCAACAGACCATTTAGCCAGCCGTCCGGATTGGCTCGGACTATCTAATACCGTCCGAAGCGGCTGCATCGTCAGAATTATAATTGTATGAGACTGGAAATAAGGCCGCAGCTTCCTTGCCGAAGTGACCACTGCTAGGGCCAATTTTTCCATCATAGGATACCTCGACTCCGCCCCAGTAAATGACTTGCTGATATAGAAAATTGGTCGCTGCTCCCCCCTTTCTTCACGAACCAAAACTCCACTGACCGCACTATCCGACACGGCTACGTAAAGAAAGAGTGGCTCTCCGAACTCAGGCTTCGCCAAGACCGGCGGTTCAGATAGATAAGCTTTGAGTTGGGTGAATGCCTCCTCACACTTCGCATCCCACAATAAATTTTTTCCCCCTTTTCGTAACAGCTGGTAGAAAGGGAGGCATTTGTCCGTAGATCGAGAGATGAAGCGGTTGAGAGCTGCGATCCGTCCGTTAAGGCGCTGCACTTCGCGCAAGGTCCTAGGAGAACTCATAGACAGGAAAGCATTAATTTGCCTCGGGTTCGCTTCAATTCCTCTTTCTGTGACGATATACCCCAGAAATTCTCCTGATGGAACTGCGAAGGTGCACTTCGTGGGGTTGAGCTTCATCCCGAACTGATCCAGGACGTCGAAGCAGACTTTCAGATCGGCGAGATGCGAACTGGCTTCCATCGATTTCACCAGCATGTCATCGATGTAAACTTCCATGGTTTTTCCGAGTTGATGCTCGAACATTCGGTTCACCAGTCTTTGGTAGGTTGCTCCCGCATTTTTTAGCCCAAAAGGCATCACCTTGTAGCAATAGATCCCGCGGTCCGTAATGAATGCAGTCTTCTCCTGGTCGTCCGGGTTCATTAGGATTTGGTTGTAGCCAGAGAATGCGTCCATGAAGGACATCAGCTCGTGACCCGAAGTGGACTCAACTAACCGGTCGATATGCGGAAGTGGAAAGCTGTCTTTGGGGCACGCCTTATTCAGGTCGGTGAAATCAACGCAGACTCGCGACTTTCCATTCTTCTTTTTGACTACCACTGTATTTGCGAGTCACNTTTTACTTCGCGTATCTGTCCCGCCTTCAGCAAACGTTCAACCTCTTTGTTAACGATTTCAGCTCGCTCAGGACCCAGCTTCCTTCGCTTCTGCTTTACAGGTCGGAATGTAGGGTCCACATTCAGCTCGTGGGAAATAACTTCTGGACTGATGCCGGGCATCTCGTCTACAGACCACGCGAAGGTGGCCATTCTTTCTTTCAGGAAGGTTATCAGGGCGGCACGGAGCTCGCTATCCAATCCCACTCCGATCTTGATTTCTTGATCCGGGAACTTGCCATTGATGAAAATGGACTCAGTGAGGTCACCTTTTAGCTGCTTCCGAACTGGATTTTTCGGGACCTCGAGCTGTGGTTGCTATTGGATCAGGAGTTTGTGACTTGCGAGGTAACAGCTCCTGGCCGTCCTTTGGCTTCCTAGAACCTCCCGGACTCCTTGTGGGGTCGGAAATTTGACGCACTGATGGTACGTCGAGGCCACCGCCTTCATCTGATAGAGCCAGGGAGTTCCCAAAATAACATTATAGGCCGCAGGTCGGTCGAAGACCGTGAACTCCACCATTTTAACCACTCCTTGAGTGGACACTGGTAGTGTGATCGTGCCCAAAGACATCGACGTCTCGCTAGTGAACGAGACCAAGGGTGACGGTCCTGCGATGTGCTCTTTCCCGATACCCATTCTGGTGAGCGTCTCAAGGAAAATCAAGTCTACCGAACTCCCAGTATCAATTAGGATTCGGCAGACTTCGTGGTTCGCTACGTCAAGCGAGATGACGAGCGCGTCATCGTGCGGAGTGTCCAGCCCCTCAGTTTCCTTCTCGGAGAAAGAAATTTCAGGTAGATCGCTGGCTATCAACTTAGCTCGCTTCGGCTGGGGGCTAGTGAGCTTCCGCTGATGGTCTTTGATCGCAGTGATGGAGTTCCGAAATAGATGCGATCCTCCCATTATCACGTCGATTCTTTTCTTGGGAGCTTCACTTCCATCGGACTGCTTTGGTTTCTTTGAAGGTGGAGCGTCCTCGTCCACTTCGGGAATCGCTTTTTGCTCCAATTCCTCAATTATGACATTCGGCATTTCTCCCGCCACATATTTTTCTGCGAGGAGATGCATCAGCTTCTTACAGTCACGAGTAGAATGATTGTTGGTTTTATGGAGCTCGCAGTACGTGTCCTCGTCTCGGACCCATTTGTTACTCGGGAGTACACCACTCTTGGAGCGCGGTGAAAATGGTGGTTTGGATGGTGAATTCTTTGGAGAATTCTTTTTGGGAGATTGGGTGACTGCGAAAGTGCTCGGCCCGGACTTCGGAGTCGTAGGCGGAGTCTTTTTGGCAGGTGCTTCGAAGCGTGGTTTCCCTGCAGGCGGGGCGTTTTGTTTTTGCGCAGCGGCGAGTTTGTCTTCTTCTGCGACTATCCAGTTCGAAGCCCGGTGTAATGCGTCCTGAATAGTTGGGAAACGATTCACGGACAACTCTTCGCGGAAGCGAGATTCGTGCCAGAGGCCGTTCTTAAGCGCGGCCAGGGCTGTGGAGTCCGAGAGTCCGGGAATTTTGACCTGGATCTCCTTGAACTTTGTTATGTAAGACCGAAGGGACTCTCCAGCCTTTTGGCTTAAGTTCCAAAGCTGAGCATCCGTCACCGCAGTTTCGATTAGGCTAGAATACTGCTTGACGAACGAGATCGACAGCTCGGTAAAGTTTGTTATGGTGCCAGCTGCTAAAGATGCGAACCAAAGCAGTACCGGTCCACTGAACGTTTCTGCGAACAGCTTGCAGTACCCAGCGTCTGCTTCATGGGGCTCGAGGTCCACCCGGCTAGCTGTCAGCAAGAAAGTCTTGAGGTGATTGGTCGGATCTCCTTTTCCTTCGTAGCTCGAGAATTTAATTTTGCCAGTATCCTTGATGCGGACTCGGGCTATTTGGTCGGAAAAAGGAGTTTGCCTCGACTCCTCGATCACTCGGAATATATCCGGAGCTGAGGTGGTTGCACTATGCATCACAGACCGCATGTCCCGAATTTCGCTCTGCATGCGGAAGATCTCGGGATTGACAGAATACCCCGAAGCCGCAGCGTTTCCATCTGCAGGGATAGGAAGACGGACTGGGACCTCGGAAGGTCGGACGACGCCGGGCTGAACCGGTGTGTGACCATCGCCGGCCAGTGGTAGCGCCGTTTGCGTGTTGGTTTGAGGCGGGGACGAATCTCCCGGAGTGACGTTTGTTGCTGCTCCTTGCGAAGTGGAAGGTGGAGTCACACTGGAGAAATCCAAAGCACGTCGACGTGGGTTTTGGTCAGCGGATAGGAGATCGACCCGATCGGCGTACGCGCGGTGGGAGGCTGAGAGGTCTACTACAGACGTCGTGACTTCGTCCAAACGAGCGGAGATCTGGCCCTCCAGACTGTCGAAACGCTCAGTAAGGGCGGCGGAGGCGGCTTGCTGACGGTCAGACTTCTCGGACAAGTCCTGTAGGAGCTTCTGGATCACCTCCAAGGATACCTGATTGGGAGAGCTGGTTGCCATAGCGGTGGTTTTGCGGAATGAACTTGTGTAAGAAGTCGGAACTAGCGAGAGTCAGGCGATAACTCCCCTCCTTCTAGCGCCAAATGTGAGAACTGAGAATGAGCTTCTCCTTCCGAAGTGATTTAAATGTGGAGGAGCTTATCGCCGTAGAACAGTTCCGAACTAAATTGAAAGAGTTTGAGAATTTGAATTTGTGTTGCTGTTTTCAGGAAAAATTCATGGATCCCTTACAAGTGACACCCCCCTTACATATTTATACCGACCAATTAATTACTCAATTAATGTACAATTAATAGGGCACGATTTGCGCGGACTAATTAATCCTCTTGAATGCAGGAATCTTTGACCGGGCCCGAGCTGCGAGCTGACCAGCATGAAACGTCTCCACGCCATCTTTCTTTCTCCGGGCCTGATGGGCCGATGAATAACATGCTTTCGGCCCACTAAACAAGCCCGGCCTAGGCCCTCTTGCCTATTACCCGAGATGGCAGATCGTGGGTACAACAATCCCTCTGTCGAGCGGAGGGGTACCTAGAGTCTCCATGGTGATGTGATCTAGAACTGAGGGAGGAGTGGCCTCAGTAGTGGTTTCTGGGTGGACTTTTTGTGGTAGCTCTCCTTCCATTCGGGTGAGGTGGTGCCCGTTCCACTGACCATTGACGGGGTGGTGGAGCATTAAGGATGTCCTGGGCTCTGTTGCGACTAGCTTCTTCTTGGCGGCTAAGGGTGGTAGGTCGGTCTCCTCTTTTGTATTCTTGTTTCTGGTACTGGTTGTGTCTTGCTGTATCCAGTTTAGCTAGAGTGTTCCGCTGATTGATTCCCATTTGTTCTTGATAAGGTTTGCCCTGTTGTTCAGGGTTTTGGGTTTTGGGGCAATCCTTTTTTCGTGGGTCAGAGAGAGGCAGACGAAGCAATGGTGTTCCAGCTTTTCATATTCCAGCTCTACTTTAGTTATTTCACCCGAAGGGAGACGAAGAGGAACCTCTTTTTCCAGAGGAAGAAGGAAATGGCTTTATAACAACTGCATCATTTAAGCTAAAATTTGATAACTAAAATTGCTAAAGAAAATGTTTACAACTCGAGACGCAAACCGTAATTAGGGTACACTCTGGTAACGAATATCCTCATAAGTAGGATCGACAAAAGCTGGTTTCATGTTTGCTTATCAGTCCACCAGATTAGTTGAGTCCCCTCTGCCTTAATTGTCCCATTCCTTTCTCTCCAAATTGCTACACAGTCGTCCTGAAAAACATATTCAACTAAGAAACGTTCTATACGCTGGTTACGAAGCTCAGAGACCTAGACAATAATAGATTGTCAATCCGTCGAATCTGGCTTTGAAAATACTTTTAACTAAAACGCTGTTTATATAGCGGATGTGTAACTACAAGAGAAGAAAAGATGATCACGAGTTTCATTTAAGAGACAAATATGTGGTTTTTATTTGTTGTATTTATTTTATAGTTCAAAAGATTAATCTAATATATGATATATTCTTTTTTTTTTACCCTTTGTTACCTCAAATATATATATATATATATATATATATATATATATAT